>NC_069501.1:288692778-288877778 GCF_027579735.1 Bombina bombina | reverse complement strand
TGAGCACACATTTAAGGTGCAAATAACTTCAACAGATTTCAACCACAATCTCTCGCTTGCTAGGTAGCTAAACTAACCAAGAGGCTATTCCCAAGTCTCCGATAAGAGAAAGACAAAGCCACCTGAAGCAGCAAGCGGATGTCTCAGAACTGGAAGGACTGAAATGCCCAGGACCCATCTAAGAGATCCGGTCAGCTATCCAAGATGAAAACATGTCCAGAAAACCGGACACCCGGAAACCGGAGCCGACCACAAGCTATTAACCCCTGAGGAACCATATGGAAACCTCATATGGAGAATCCTGTACCCTAGGAGATGCAATCACCGCCACATCCAAAGGTCCTTGGACACTGGACGTTCACTCAGCATCCCAGAGACAGAGAGCATAACTCCTAAAGGCTCGAGGGAGAACACCCCAAAGTCTAAATACTAAGGAGCTGACACGAAATAGAGCTCATAAACTAGATAATCCAGCTTTCAGGAGCAACCTCCCGGCAACCCACACAGCTCAAGGAATGAACGATGAACAAGCATCACAATTCCAGGCAAGCGACAAATCAAACCGAGCCGTCGTAAGTAAGGGCAGCTCCAGGAAAAAAACGGAGACAAACGCATTCTCCAGAGCCCCAAAAACATGGGAGCAGACAAGAAACAGTAGGAGGAAGAAAAAGGCCGTAAATGCCCGAACTTCCAGAACAGATGACCCAACAACCAGCCCCAGAAGGGGAAAAAGGAAGCCTAAGTCACCTCGACCCCTTAAAGAAGAGGTACCGTCCTCAAGGCCCCACCAAGAAGAATACCATAGAAGAGATAAAAAAATCGCCCCAACCTGGTACCCCAGATGTCTAAGGAGTCAACTAAACAGCAAGTATTGGGGGGAAAAAACTTAATATGAGTACACCTGGAGACCCATAGAACATACCCGGTCATACTTCAGACAGCAGACGACAGAGATTCTAGCTCCTAAGTGAAGAGGGGTGAAAGTGTGGAGAGAGAAGCGGGCGCCATCTTGCACCTCCTACATTGGGCCGACCTACTTAGGAATCAGCAGCGACCGCATCGCAACGCAAGAAGACGGCCCACAGAGATCACGGACCTTCAGCTAGCTCTGCAGCGCTGATTGAGCAGGGAGACGGAGTGAGAGCAGCAGCTGGGTCAGAGCGGGTGCTGAAGTTACCGGATTAAGATCGCTCAGCATTAAAGGTACAGGGGGTCATGATTTCAGGGGAAACCACATCATAACAAAAGAGCAGTAAAGGCTCTCTGAGGGGCAGCACAGATTTGGACTCTGACCTATAAGGGTCTGTTTATTAGAATAAGTCTCTCTGGGCCTATAAAACAGCAGTCACACACGAAGAGACCATTTACTGTAACTGTAAAGTGTGGCTACATAGAAATAAGGCCTATCAGAAGGGAAGGAGCGGATCCTATACACATTACATATATGTCATGGAAACAAGTTGGGTGCCTTCTACAAAACCCACTTCCCAAATGGGAATACTTAAACAGATCTAAGACCAGGCCTCTAAACAGTACACGTGGCAGACACTATACAGACTCCAGCAGGAAGCCCCTGCAGAATTAAGAACCACGTGGAGAATTAAGACACATGTAACAGGCCTGTGCATTTCTTGTAATAAGCAAACTACAATCTGGCTTAAAGTGACAGTATTTTATGAAGGATTTGATGTTTGGCACTTTAACTGCTAATGAGTAGGGACTCTATACAGTGATAAGAACAGCAGAAATAAAGGCTCATCACCAGTGCTGCACATTAGTATACGCTGCACCGTCAGCAACGACAAACACCTTTGGAATCAAGGCCTGCAGCAAACTACAAAACGCAAACTTAGTTCACGTGTATTAATTGCGCAATTGAGTGCAAAAGAGAGAGAAGAAGAAGAAAAAAAGCAGCCCCATTTAAAGAAAAACCCCTCAGTCTTACACAGATCTATACTATAACACAATAAAAGACTTGACTTCCAAGAAAGGAAACAAACCAGACAAACAAAGCAAAACCCCTACCCTGACCCCTTCGGTCTCCACTTTTTTCCAGTCACAAGAGGGACCCATGTCAGAACCACAGCAAGCGCAGGAGGTTAACTCAACGGCTATTTCTTCAGATCATGCAGGAACCCAGAGGGACTCTTTGATCTCTATCCAAACTCAGATAGCATGCCTACCCTCCAAGACAGACATTGAGTCACTCAAGACTTTTATTAAAGAAGAAATAAAAGATCTCAAAAAGGACTTGAACGAAATGGGCTCAAGAATTGAATACCTGGAAGATGGCCAAGACAATTTAAATAACCTTGTTAGCTCAAATATCCAGCAGCTATCTATACAAGATTCCATTATTCAAACCTTACAGGATAAGCTGGAAGATTTAGATAACAGAGGGAGGAACAATCTAAGAATCAGGGGTATCCCAGAGGAGGTACCTCAAGAGCATTTAAAATCATATGTCAAAGAACTATTCCAGTTCCTGCTACCCAGATCTAACCCACTTGCAAACGAAGATATCGAGAGGATACATAGGGCTTTAAGACCTCCCTCCAAACCTCCGGCCCCTCCCAGGGATGTTATCTTAAGGCTACTGAAATTCACCTATAGAGAAGAGATATGGCAGGCGGCTAGAACCAGGCAGTCTGTCTCCTTTCACAATCACTCATTACAAATTTTCCAGGACTTATGCCCTCAAACCATACAAAGACGAAGGGAGGTGCGATTCATAACCACAAAGCTCCAGGAGCACAATATTAGATACAGGTGGGGCTTCCCATTTAGCCTCAATATCAACCACAACGGATCCCAAATAATTTACAGAAACTACAACGATCTAGACAACCTGTCAAAGAAACTTAATATAACTTTTGAGATGCCCACGGAGAAAGTGCTGGACATTCCAACGCCACAGGTGGACCGACGTGGAGAAATACAAAAAGAACAGCGTTCCAACTGGGCTAAGGTTCCAGCAAAAAGACTCAAAACCGGCCCAGTGCCCCCTGCTCTGGACACTTGAGTCAAGCAGAAGACAGGCCTTTGGTGGCCTATGAACTGATTGAGGATTGTGGTATGACTTTTCATATGTAACATCACCTAAGATTGTTTAATGTTTGTCTAAATGCCCTTGGATTGTGAGTTCACGGGACCAAGGGCGAGGTATTACAAGTTCACTCCAGGTGCATTTTATATAATTGTTTTGTTTCACAGTTCTTTGTTTAGTCAACTAATTATTTTATTATACAAGAGAATTGCAGCGCTCCAGAGGAGCATAACAGGAGATAAGTTAGTCACCACTACATTAGGATATCTGAGGCACCGGTATCCTTTAACAAAAGTAGCTGTCAAACAGTACAGTGGCCCGTAGCCCCATGCCACACTGCCTCTCTCATAATTTCATAGTTTCCTATATTCTCACATATTTTCATATTCCTTTTTTCTGCATTATATTCCCCCAATCTTGCTCAAAAATCAATAACCATAACGAATAAACTCTGATGGATTACTGGCACCAATCGTCCCCCTAGTAAATGGTGTTCAAGATACCAAACATACACACAATATGTATCTGTTCCTATACAGATCTAAAAATGAGTGCTTATCATGCTAAAGTTCCAATTTTTACAGTTACAGTTAAATTTCTTTTACAGGTTGAATTTATAACTGCAAGTTACTGTTCTCTTTCTGCAGGTCTTAAAGTTCTACGAAAAGGTTCCTTCTGCTCCCGTGATATCTGGGCTAAATCTATGGTAACTGCTAAGTACCGAATTGAAGCAAGGTATGTCACGCTCTGGGTCTCACATAACGTAAAATATGCTCAAAAACTTATAATACGTACATAATGGCAGACGACTCTCTTAGAATTAAACTTATCTCCCACAATGTAAAGGGTTTGAACTCTCCACAAAAGAGGTCCACGGCGGTGAGGGAATATAGGAGACTCCAATGTGACGTAGTTCTTATGCAGGAGACTCACTTTAAAAGAGGTAGAGAGCTCACAATGTCATTTAACAAATTTGGACAGGTCTACTTAGCATCTAACTCCACTAAGCATAACGGGGTGGGTATTCTTATTAAGAGGAATGTCCCTTTCTGCCCCACACAGGTATATAAAGATAAAGAAGGGAGATTCATCATATTAACTGGCAGGCTCTATAATAAAGTAATAACAATAGCTAACATATATGCTCCTAACAACACAACAACACAATTTTTCCACACAATCAAAAACTATATCTTAGATAGCATTAAGGGAAGTTTAATCCTAGGTGGAGATTTCAACTTAGCATTGAATCCTGATATATACTGCTCAAGAGGAGTATCCTCAATCCCCCAGAAAATGTTAAAATCAATCAGGTCTAGCCTGGCCGACATGGCGCTACATGACACCTGGAGACTATTTCACCCCTTGACAAGGGACTACACTTTTTATTCCCACCCACACAGAGTTTACACGAGAATAGACTACACCTTCGTGGATGTATCTAGTCTAGAATGAATCCAAAATACAGACATCTCACCAATAACGTGGTCAGATCACGCTATGGTGAGTTGCACCCTTAGATGGCCCACAACACAAAGGCATAACAAGACTTGGAAATTAGACGAAATGCTTATGAAAGACCCGATCATCTGTACACAGATTACTAACTCATTAGTAGACTATTTTAATATAAACTGTACTCAAGATGTAGATGCACAGTGTATATGGGAGGCACACAAGTGTGTAATTAGAGGGGAGATCATAGCTCTGAAGGCTGCAAGAAATAAACAAAGAACCCAAGTATTAAATTCGCTGCTAGAATTGTGAAAATTACAAGACATACATAAAAGATTCCCTGGCAACCAGTCCCTTCTAGCTAACTTATAACACAAAAGGGATCTACTTAATTTACTCCTAGGTCATGAGACCAAGCATGCAGCACTATTTCTTAAAAAAAAAATCTACGAAGGCAACAATAAACAAGGCAAACTTTTAGCTAGACTACTGCGACAGCGCACTAACAAGCGCTACATTATGTCAATAAAAGATCATAGTGGGAAAACTTGGTACTCATATAGGGACATTGCAGATAAATTTAGAGCCTACTACGAAGGGCTATATAACATAGAGAAAGGTCAGCCTACTCCCACTGAGCAAGATGTGTCCACATACTTATCACAATTACGCCTTCCCTCTCTCACAATAGAACAGCAGACAGAACTTGACCTGCCATTTTCCCTTAAGGAGCTTAAAGAAGCCATAACGGATCTCCCCACAGGGAAGGCCCCTGGACCAGATGGTTTTGGGAATGCGTATTACACTACATTTAAAAACATATTAGCCCCCCACTTATTCTCCTATTATCAAGACATTGATAAAAAATAAGCCTCTAAAAAACATTTAGAGCAGCTGCAGTATTTAAAATGCTGGTGCACTGAGAATATCTAGCTATGCTTCACATGCATGTGCCGAGAAAAAAGTTAGCACTAAGGGCTCGATTTATCAAAGCCCTACGGCTGCAAGTTCTCACAAGAACTTGCTCGCCGTAATTTAACAAGCAGCGGTCACCAGACTGCCGCTTCCCTCCAGACTGCCGCTTCCCTAACCTTTTCGCCACCTCTAAGGTGGCGAAATTCAATCTCCGCGGTCTAGTCCGACCAAGGGGATTGACAGCTCCTGCCCACACATGATTGACTGTGCACGGGCAGGGGCGGGATTGCACGCGAGTGCAAAATTGCGCTTGTGTGCAGTGGTGATTACCTGCAGGCATTTTCGCCCGCCACAGGCGAGCTGAGTTGTACAGGGGAGCGTATACGCGCCCCTGTCCGCCTTAGCTTTGATAAATCTAGCCCTAAATCAGTCATAACTTTTACTAGAAGCATTTTTGCCAATTCATGTATATTGCAAATATGTTTATAATCAAAGTTGTAATTCATCTATATGCATTTAAATTTTAACCGGAATGTCCCTTTAAAAGGGACAGTAAAGTCAAAATTACACTTCAATGATACAAACTGTTATCACATTTGCTTTGTTTTCTTGGTATCCCTTGTTGAAGGGTAAACCTAAGCAGTCTCATAGGAGTGAAGTAGTATGCATGTGTCTTCAGAACTATGGTAGTAATGTTTGCAAGAATGTCTGTAGTTATGTTATATCTTGCAGACTTCTGTCATAGAATCAAATATGTTTGCACTCTCCTGAGCCTACCAAGGCTTACTCTTCAAGAAAGGATAACAAGAGAACAGTATGAACTAGATTACAAGTGGCGCTCGACCATGCTAACTTGCACGATTATTACAAGTTGAACAACAGTGATGGCGCCATACCAGGATACATCCCTTCATGACATCCGGCACACAAGGCAGGGAGAACCCCACTAAACAGAGGAAGACATTCGGGGCACTAGGTGAATACTGTGGTATGCCCCAATCTCCCTAAGGGGAGGGAAATGCAAAAATGAACCGCTCACCCACCCACAGGCATGAAGAGTGCGGCAGCAGACAGACGGCAAAGCCAATACCGACTGTAGAGGAACTATCCGGCTGCAACAGCTGGCCCAGTAGAAGACAAACAGCCATTGAGCACACATTTAAGGTGCAAATAACTTCAACAGATTTCAACCACAATCTCTCGCTTGCTAGGTAGCTAAACTAACCAAGAGGCTATTCCCAAGTCTCCGATAAGAGAAAGACAAAGCCACCTGAAGCAGCAAGCGGATGTCTCAGAACTGGAAGGACTGAAATGCCCAGGACCCATCTAAGAGATCCGGTCAGCTATCCAAGATGAAAACATGTCCAGAAAACCGGACACCCGGAAACCGGAGCCGACCACAAGCTATTAACCCCTGAGGAACCATATGGAAACCTCATATGGAGAATCCTGTACCCTAGGAGATGCAATCACCGCCACATCCAAAGGTCCTTGGACACTGGACGTTCACTCAGCATCCCAGAGACAGAGAGCATAACTCCTAAAGGCTCGAGGGAGAACACCCCAAAGTCTAAATACTAAGAAGCTGACACGAAATAGAGCTCATAAACTAGATAATCCAGCTTTCAGGAGCAACCTCCCGGCAACCCACACAGCTCAAGGAATGAACGATGAACAAGCATCACAATTCCAGGCAAGCGACAAATCAAACCGAGCCGTCGTAAGTAAGGGCAGCTCCAGGAAAAAAACGGAGACAAACGCATTCTCCAGAGCCCCAAAAACATGGGAGCAGACGAGAAACAGTAGGAGGAAGAAAAAGGCCGTAAATGCCCGAACTTCCAGAACAGATGACCCAACAACCAGCCCCAGAAGGGGAAAAAGGAAGCCTAAGTCACCTCGACCCCTTAAAGAAGAGGTACCGTCCTCAAGGCCCCACCAAGAAGAATACCATAGAAGAGATAAAAAAATCGCCCCAACCTGGTACCCCAGATGTCTAAGGAGTCAACTAAACCTGCCAGTCCAAATGAGAATGGAGAACCCTAGTTCCGAGGCCAAAGGACCTTTGGAACCCCCAGAGTAAGCTTTAGCAGGATCCGACTTCTGGAACCCTGCCAACAATCAGGAATAGGACAAAGAGGACTGAGTACAATCCCTCTGATCCCCCCCCCAAAAGAAGAAACGAGAACCAGTCTGAACTCCTCTACTATGTTTTAGCCCTGCATGGAGCAGAGACTAAAAAAATTATTAAATACTCGGGGGCGGAGCTTCGCTGTGCTGGGACATGGCAGCAGAGTGAGAGAGCTCCGTTGCTGTCAGCCCATCAGAACGCATATCAGCAAGTATTGGGGGGAGAAAAAAACTTAATATGAGTACAGCTGGAGACCCATAGAACATACCCGGTCATACTTCAGGCAGCAGACGACAGAGATTCTAGCTCCTAAGTGAAGAGGGGTGAAAGTGTGGAGAGAGAAGCGGGCGCCATCTTGCACCTCCTACATTGGGCCAACCTACTTAGGAATCAGCAGCGACCGCATCGCAACGCAAGAAGACGGCCCACAGAGATCACGGACCTTCAGCTAGCTCTGCAGCGCTGATTGAGCAGGGAGACGGAGTGAGAGCAGCAGCTGGGTCAGAGCGGGTGCTGAAGTTACCGGATTAAGATCGCTCAGCATTAAAAGGTACAGGGGGTCATGATTTCAGGGGAAACCACATCATAACAAAAGAGCAGTAAAGGCTCTCTGAGGGGCAGCACAGATTTGGACTCTGACCTATAAGGGTCTGTTTATTAGAATAAGTCTCTCTGGGCCTATAAAACAGCAGTCACACACGAAGAGACCATTTACTGTAACTGTAAAGTGTGGCTACATAGAAATAAGGCCTATCAGAAGGGAAGGAGCGGATCCTATACACATTACATATATGTCATGGAAACAAGTTGGGTGCCTTCTACAAAACCCACTTCCCAAATTGGAATACTTAAACAGATCTAAGACCAGGCCTCTAAACAGTACACGTGGCAGACACTATACAGACTCCAGCAGGAAGCCCCTGCAGGATTAAGAACCACGTGGAGAATTAAGACACATGTAACAGGCCTGTGCATTTCTTGTAATAAGCAAACTACAATCTGGCTTAAAGTGACAGTATTTTATGAAGGATTTGATGTTTGGCACTTTAACTGCTAATGAGTAGGGACTCTATACAGTGATAAGAACAGCAGAAATAAAGGCTCATCACCAGTGCTGCACATTAGTATACGCTGCACCGTCAGCAACGACAAACACCTTTGGAATCAAGGCCTGCAGCAAACTACAAAACGCAAACTTAGTTCACGTGTATTAATTGCGCATTTGAGTGCAAAAGAGAGAGAAGAAGAAGAAAAAAAGCAGCCCCATTTAAAGAAAAACCCCTCAGTCTTACACAGATCTATACTATAACACAATAAAAGACTTGACTTCCAAGAAAGGAAACAAACCAGACAAACAAAGCAAAACCCCTACCCTGACCCCTTCGGTCTCCACTTTTTTCCAGTCACAAGAGGGACCCATGTCAGAACCACAGCAAGCGCAGGAGGTTAACTCAACGGCTATTTCTTCAGATCATGCAGGAACCCAGAGGGACTCTTTGATCTCTATCCAAACTCAGATAGCATGCCTACCCTCCAAGACAGACATTGAGTCACTCAAGACTTTTATTAAAGAAGAAATAAAAGATCTCAAAAAGGACTTGAACGAAATGGGCTCAAGAATTGAATACCTAGAAGATGGCCAAGACAATTTAAACAACCTTGTTAGCTCAAATATCCAGCAGCTATCTATACAAGATTCCATTATTCAAACCTTACAGGATAAGCTGGAAGATTTAGATAACAGAGGGAGGAACAATCTAAGAATCAGGGGTATCCCAGAGGAGGTACCTCAAGAGCATTTAAAATCATATGTCAAAGAACTATTCCAGTTCCTGCTACCCAGATCTAACCCACTTGCAAACGAAGATATCGAGAGGATACATAGGGCTTTAAGACCTCCCTCCAAACCTCCGGCCCCTCCCAGGGATGTTATCTTAAGGCTGCTGAAATTCACCTATAGAGAAGAGATATGGCAGGCGGCTAGAACCAGGCAGTCTGTCTCCTTTCACAATCACTCATTACAAATTTTCCAGGACTTATGCCCTCAAACCATACAAAGACGAAGGGAGGTGCGATTCATAACCACAAAGCTCCAGGAGCACAATATTAGATACAGGTGGGGCTTCCCATTTAGCCTCAATATCAACCACAACGGATCCCAAATAATTTACAGAAACTACAACGATCTAGACAACCTGTCAAAGAAACTTAATATAACTTTTGAGATGCCCACGGAGAAAGTGCTGGACATTCCAACACCACAGGTGGACCGACGTGGAGAAAGACCAAAAGAACAGCGTTCCAACTGGGCTAAGGTTCCAGCAAAAAGACTCAAAACTGGCCCAGTGCCCCCTGCTCTGGACACTTGAGTCAAGCAGAAGACAGGCCTTTGGTGGCCTATGAACTGATTGAGGATTGTGGTATGACTTTTCATATGTAACATCACCTAAGATTGTTTAATGTTTGTCTAAATGCCCTTGGATTGTGAGTTCACGGGACCAAGGGCGAGGTATTACAAGTTCACTCCAGGTGCATTTTATATAATTGTTTTGTTTCACAGTTCTTTGTTTAGTCAACTAATTATTTTATTATACAAGAGAATTGCAGCGCTCCAGAGGAGCATAACAGGAGATAAGTTAGTCACCACTACATTAGGATATCTGAGGCACCGGTATCCTTTAACAAAAGTAGCTGTCAAACAGTACAGTGGCCCGTAGCCCCATGCCACACTGCCTCTCTCATAATTTCATAGTTTCCTATATTCTCACATATTTTCATATTCCTTTTTTCTGCATTATATTCCCCCAATCTTGCTCAAAAATCAATAACCATAACGAATAAACTCTGATGGATTACTGGCACCAATCGTCCCCCAAGTAAATGGTGTTCAAGATACCAAACATACACACAATATGTATCTGTTCCTATACAGATCTAAAAATGAGTGCTTATCATGCTAAAGTTCCAATTTTTACAGTTACAGTTAAATTTCTTTTACAGGTTGAATTTATAACTGCAAGTTACTGTTCTCTTTCTGCAGGTCTTAAAGTTCTACGAAAAGGTTCCTTCTGCTCCCGTGATATCTGGGCTAAATCTATGGTAACTGCTAAGTACCGAATTGAAGCAAGGTATGTCACGCTCTGGGTCTCACATAACGTAAAATATGCTCAAAAACTTATAATACGTACATAATGGCAGACGACTCTCTTAGAATTAAACTTATCTCCCACAATGTAAAGGGTTTGAACTCTCCACAAAAGAGGTCCACGGCGGTGAGGGAATATAGGAGACTCCAATGTGACGTAGTTCTTATGCAGGAGACTCACTTTAAAAGAGGTAGAGAGCTCACAATGTCATTTAACAAATTTAGACAGGTCTACTTAGCATCTAACTCCACTAAGCATAACGGGGTGGGTATTCTTATTAAGAGGAATGTCCCTTTCTGCCCCACACAGGTATATAAAGATAAAGAAGGGAGATTCATCATATTAACTGGCAGGCTCTATAATAAAGTAATAACAATAGCTAACATATATGCTCCTAACAACACAACAACACAATTTTTCCACACAATCAAAAACTATATCTTAGCATTAAGGGAAGTTTAATCCTAGGTGGAGATTTCAACTTAGCATTGAATCCTGATATAGACTGCTCAAGAGGAGTATCCTCAATCCCCCAGAAAATGTTAAAATCAATCAGGTCTAGCCTGGCCGACATGGCGCTACATGACACCTGGAGACTATTTCACCCCTTGACAAGGGACTACACTTTTTATTCCCACCCACACAGAGTTTACACGAGAATAGACTACACCTTCGTGGATGTATCTAGTCTAGAATGAATCCAAAATACAGACATCTCACCAATAACGTGGTCAGATCACGCTATGGTGAGTTGCACCCTTAGATGGCCCACAACACAAAGGCATAACAAGACTTGGAAATTAGACGAAATGCTTATGAAAGACCCGATCATCTGTACACAGATTACTAACTCATTAGTAGACTATTTTAATATAAACTGTACTCAAGATGTAGATGCACAGTGTATATGGGAGGCACACAAGTGTGTAATTAGAGGGGAGATCATAGCTCTGAAGGCTGCAAGAAATAAACAAAGAACCCAAGTATTAAATTCGCTGCTAGAATTGGGAAAATTACAAGACATACATAAAAGATTCCCTGGCAACCAGTCCCTTCTAGCTAACTTATAACACAAAAGGGATCTACTTAATTTACTCCTAGGTCATGAGACCAAGCATGCAGCACTATTTCTTAAAAAAAAATCTACGAAGGCAACAATAAACAAGGCAAACTTTTAGCTAGACTACTGCGACAGCGCACTAACAAGCGCTACATTATGTCAATAAAAGATCATAGTGGGAAAACTTGGTACTCATATAGGGACATTGCAGATAAATTTAGAGCCTACTACGAAGGGCTATATAACATAGAGAAAGGTCAGCCTACTCCCACTGAGCAAGATGTGTCCACATACTTATCACAATTACGCCTTCCCTCTCTCACAATAGAACAGCAGACAGAACTTGACCTGCCATTTTCCCTTAAGGAGCTTAAAGAAGCCATAACGGATCTCCCCACAGGGAAGGCCCCTGGACCAGATGGTTTTGGGAATGCGTATTACACTACATTTAAAAACATATTAGCCCCCCACTTATTCTCCTATTATCAAGACATTGATAAAAATAAGCCCTTCTCACCTACAGCTTTACAAGCACATATAGCAGTGATCCTGAAGCCTGGCAAGCCAACAGACTTGATACCCAATTATCGACCAATATCATTGTTAAACTCTGATATTAAAATATACGCGAAAATATTGGCAACTAGGCTAAATTTGATTCTCCCCTCCATAATCCACCAGGACCAAGTAGGTTTTATACCACACAGGGAGGCAAAGGACAATACTGTCCGCAACATGCATCTAATCTGGCATGCAAAGGTCGAGGGAATTCCCGCTGTGTGGTTATCCACGGATGCGGAAAAGGCCTTCAACCATGTGAGTTGGTCGTTCCTTAAGTTGACACTGCAGACATTCGGACTGGGGGACATTATGTTACGTAGAATATTTGCCTTGTATTCAGGTCCCAGCGCTAGAATATCACTGAATGGCATCCTTTTGCAGCCCTTTCAGATATCTAACGGTACGCGACAGGGATGTCCCCTCTCACCCCTACTATTTGTTTGCTTGCTAGAAACATTAGCTGCCAAAATCAGACTCAATAAAGATATTGTGGGGATAGTAGTTGGAGAAAGGGAGTATAAACTCTTCCTGTTCGCTGATGATATCCTGTTCTCTCTCACCCGCCCTGTTATGTCCATGACACCTTTAATGAAGGAATTGAAAGTTTTCAATAAACTTACAAATATTTTAATCAATCATACTAAATCCTAGATTCTTGGAGTTTCCGTCTCAAAACAGATGAAACTCCAAATTTCACAAATTTGCCCTTTTAGATGGTGTGTGAACTCTATAAAATATTTAGGCATCCAGTTGGCGGAAGATATTGACATGACATATAAACTAAATTACATACCGATTCGTAGAGCCTTGGTTAGAGATCTTTCCTCATGGAACTCTAAATGCTTGACATGGTTAGGGAGGATTAACACCACCAAAATGAATGCCTTCCCCAGATTGTTATACATCATGCAGACCCTCCCAATTCCCCTCCCGTATAAATATACTTTACAGATGCAACAAATCTTCCATTCCTTTATTTGGAAGGGTAAGCAACCTAGAATCAATAAAAACATAATGATGCGGTCAAGGGACCAAGGGGGGTTGGGAGTTCCAAACATAGATTTATATAGAACTGCGGTTTTCATTCAGCGAATATTAGACTGGAAGATTCATAAATCACAGAAAAGATGAATTGAGTTGGAGGAGAGCCTAAACGTAGGGATAGCATTATCAGCTCTTTGCTGGCATCCTAACTTTAATTCTATAACCAAAACCATTGTTAACCCCATAACTAAAGAGACGATAGGACAGTGGAACGTAGCAAATAGACAAAACCCATGTTTCTCCTCCAACCCTTCTCCGCTGACCTCCCTGATTCATAACAATGATTTTTCTGTGACAGATTTGGGGGGGGGGGGCACTTGAAAGAGACAATAACGTCGTGGAATTAGACATACGCCAGGTGACTAGCCCTGAACAGATACAGCCCCAATCACAACTACTTGAACAGGGACTTACATGGTTTCATAATTGGTTTAACTACAGAAGGTTGCACCATTACATAAAGACTCATAAACATAGCAATAACATGCTAAGACCTCTCACAAACTTGGAGAAATTATTTGCAACTAACCACCCTAGGAGACACACATTATCTAGGATATACGCCATTCTGACACCCCCCCCCCAGGTAATCTACCCACCTCAATGGAGTCTTGGGAAAAAGAGCTGGGAGTTATAATCCTCCCTCACACAGCAGTGGATATATTTAGAAATACAAAATCTTCCTCCTCGTCGGCCTACATAGTTGAGCTAAATTACAAGATACTGCATAACTGGTACCTTACCCCCAGACGCTTACATAGATTGTACCCTACAATCTCAGACAGATGCTGGAGATGTGGGCATGTGGGTAGTGGCATGGGGCACATGTGGTGGTGGTGCAATAAAATAAACCAGTTGTGGAGAGACAGTATTGGGGAGATGGAGACTGCTCTTGACTGCATTTTGCCTTTAGATCCACTAATTTTCCTACTTAATAAATTTAGAAAATTGACCTCCAAAGCACATCAAATATTACTTCGAATTATGGTAAACAGCGTAAAGTCCATCATAGCTAAACAGTGGAAATCACACACGCTTCCAGATTTACAAATGTGGAGAAGCAGGGTATCAGAGCTAATTGAGCTTGAGGAGTACAGTTCTTATAAGAACAACACCAGAGAACCACATATAGAAGCCCAAGTCATTTGGGATCAGTATTTACTAAACAGACGTGAGAGTCTAGAAACAGATTTGAGACCCAGAGCGGACATATAGCAGTAGAGATAGCCTATTGTGTATTATTTTCTGAAAGAGTTGGAATTGTTAGACTGTAACAAACCGAATGTCTGCTTTAACTTGTTTTTATTTGGTTAAATTGTACTGTAGCTTACCTGCAAAAATAAGCAACCCATTTGGGGCATGACATAACAACTTACTTTCTCAAGGTTAAATTCGAGAATTATATCTGAATAAGTAAAGTCTATTTTTTTTTTCTTTCTTTGTTAATATATGTTTCAAATGTGAATGTGGTTTATATCTCTTGAAATCATTCTATTGTAACATGTAATTCATATGACTAATTCTCAATAAAAAAGAAGTTGGATTAAAAAATTATTAAAAACTCATGGATGTTCCTCTCCATGGAAATCCTTAGAAAAAGGCGAAAGATTTATTCGATGTGAAGAGAAACCAGAGTATAACGAACTCCTCATCCGAGTGAGCAACTCACCACCCAACCAAGTCAGCCAGTTACACCTGCACTACATGGATGATATAGACCTTAAGAAACAGAAACCAGCGCTCGGCCAGGGCCAGCCTGCTACATAGGACACTCCCGAACTGACACAGGCTACAGAAAAATTGAAACCCCAGTAGGGATCAACAAAAGGATCTATAGACAATGTATTAACACCTTAACATGCAACTTCCGCGGAAGTGTCCAAGTGACCTCAAAATCGATAGTATCAAATTCCAGAGAAGAAATGTTTGCCAACGGAAAAATTATAACAGACATGAGCTTCTTAACAAGGAAATAAAATATATCCTAACCGGATCAAAGAAAAAGAGGGCAGCACCCGCAGGTGAATACCCAAGAAAAATGGGCACTCTAACAGGACCGGCCACTCAGAGACCCCATTCTCCCGAAGCTCAGAACTGGAATAAGATACCCCAGAAGAAAGTAAACTAGAGACGACAAGGAGATTAACTTAATCCCCACACGTCTAACCTAGCTTGCTGTCCGGAACAGAAGACCGAGGATTCCTCAACCCATCAGGACTGGGATCCTCCAGCACTGCCAAAACATGCTGCAGCAGGACACAAATGCGTGGCAGTCTATAACGAAAAGCAAGACTTACCTCCAACCCCGAGGGTTGGGCCCCTGAAGCCTCAGAGGAACCTGCTTCCCCAGAGGGCTGATCTGACCCAGACGATCCCATGCCTGATGAGCCCTGGTTAACAGAACACGGACAGTATCTCAGCAACACCTCCCTCCATGGAAGATGTAAATGCACCAATGCCATAGATATGGCCATGCGGAACCGTGCTGTAACCTCTGGAGGAAACAAGCCGCCTTTTGGAGAAGGGGTAACGGCTTAGAGACACCTGTTTGCATCTCACGGGATACAGGGCCGGATTGGGGCTGTCGGGATACCGGGAAAAATCCCGGTGGGCCGGAAGCTGGTGGGCCGGCAGAAGCACATAGTGTGTGGAGAGCAAGCAGCACAGCACAGGCAGCGCCACACAGTGTAAGGGAGCGCAGTGGCCAATGGCCTGCTTTTTGAGCTGCAGAACTTAGTGCCCCTTTCAACGACAATGCGCAGTCACCACTGTAAGCATCAAAAAACGGAAGATTATCTACTATTTGCAGCATGGGCTAAATCGCCCAGGCACTCCTGTACAAGCAGCAAACTATTGCTGAGACGCAGGAATAGAGTTGACCTGCCCCTCGAGCTACACTGTGCGAGACGCAGACTGTGAAGCAGCACTACCTGTAAAATGCTCCAGCAGCACAGAGGGTATAAAGCGGCGCTGACTGTCGAGAGAGGCATCCTCTGCATAAGAGTTGTGTAGTCCCCTCTCACTGTACATAAATTGTAATATACTAAACGACAATGCTGTAGTAACTTCCAGCACAGACCCAAATCTCCCGGCAGTTGTGCAGACTGCCCAAACCCCCTCCTCTCACCTGTGAACTATCCGGTCCTGGGGACAAGGGTGAATCCGTTAAGCGGTGTCTGCAGACCCAGGTGGCTGTAATCAGCTATCTTGCCCGGTAACTTTCCAAACTCCAACCGCTCTCGGTCCCATACAATCCCTCCTCAAACATTCCTGTAGGGAGGGTCCGGGTCCGCCTTACGTCCTTAGTGTTCTCACTCCTGATTGCTAGAAGTACGTCCTCAGCTCTCAGCTGCTCTCGTGCGATTGGAGGAATCTTGGCCCACGGCTTGCGGCTTGTAGATCGATGGGGTCCATCCTGCAGTGTGTATGTCAGGGATCCAAGAAGAGGAGCAATCTCCTCTCTCAGTGCTCATGCCAATAGGTCAGCGAATAGGCAGGAAAAAGGAGAAGCGGAGCACTGAGAATTTATATAAATATTCTGAATTTTATTAAATCACTTAAAAATACGAATATCAATTAGGATAAGGGTGCTATTCCTCTCATAGGAGTCAGCTCAAACAGCTGCTGACATGTTTCGGCATTCCGCCGTTATCAAAGCTGCTTTGATAACGGCGGAATGCCGAAACATGTCAGCAGCTGTTTGAGCTGACTCCTATGAGAGGAATAGCACCCTTATCCTAATTGATGTTTGTATTTTTAAGTGATTTAATAAAATTCTGAATATTTTTATAAATTCTCAGTGCTCCGCTTCTCCTTTTCCCTGCATCCTCTGCATAAAGCACAGGCACAGATTTCGCCTCAGGTCAGCCGACATCCACATCACGTAACATACTAGTTATATTGCTGCAAAGGAGATAGTAAAAAGCAAGCCTCCTGGACCATTAAAATGTGGTGAAGCTGCCTTGGTGATATCTGTACCCATGGGCTGGGACGCAGTAGGCATTTAGCCCGCAGCTAAATCACAACCAAACGCAATTAACTTGTTTTGAGACATTCTAAGCCTTTTTCTGCTCTATTCTCTAGCGAGCAGTTTTCTACAAGATCTAATTTTGTGCTGTACACTGCTCACTTATAACTGCAGAACCCAGGCAATAGTCCACCCCATAGATAAGTAATGCGTTGCAGCCCTTTGGTATTTAAGGTGCTAATACATTTTGTTTGTTCATGAAGCGTAAATTATATGCAGTTATACCTTTTTATAGGTGCATTGTATTGATTAAATATGTTATGTAGTGCATAAACAAGTCAGACTCACACCAGTCTCCACAATGCTTCAGCTGGAACTGAGCCAGGAGAGTAAGGCATTAACAGCCAGCGACTTAAGCAATATATGGAAATTCATACTATATTCCCAAGCAGTATCCCATAGCAGACTGGAATTTGATTTCAACGATTAATACGTTGGCTGCTAGGAAGAGATGTAATGCATCTCTACAGCAGCCAAGGGGTTAAACATACCAGTTAACACACTTTTGGTACTTTGCTGTATCAAAGTTGGCCGGGCTGGAGGGGGCGGGGCTGGAGGGGGACGGGGCTGGGCCGGTCTATACAAAATTCCAGGGCCGGTCTGATTTCCCAGGCCGGCCCTGACGGGATATGGGATTCCTAGGGGCGGATGGCTCTGCGGACTCTAAGTTCCCTGTTTAGGTAATCTACACTGTGGAAGAGGAACATGGCCCTTCAAGTGTGACAGATAGTAGCCTCGCTTCTGACATGGACTTGAGTGAAGAAAGCAGGCATCAAAACTTATCAACGCTGATTGCTAAGGAGCTGTTAACATGAGTCGGGATGGTTTTGCAGAAAGACTCTTCCTGCATCTCCAGACTCTAACCTTCATCCATGCTCTCACTGAGAGACTGACAGGACTACTTAACACTACAGTCCCATTTCAAAGAGTACTACCCTCCATAAGAGACTATCTTTAATCTTCCAAAATTTCTCTGCCAACCTCCTGTGACGAAAGGCAAAGAATGACTGGGGGATGAGGAAGGTGGGGGAGGTATTTAAGCCTTTGGCTGGGGTGTCTTTGCCTCCTCCTGGTGGCCAGGTTCTGAATTCCTAAAAGTAATGAATGCTGCTGAGGACTCTCCTCGTTTAAGAAGAAAACATGTTTATTTTATTGCATGAAAAATAGGTTAAATTGAAACTGTGTTTATTATGATTTTGCATGTTTATGCAGTAGTGCGCCATAGAATAGAATTCCACACTATTAAAACTATAATACATTTTAAATTGATGCAACAAATTTATATATATACAGGGAGTGCAGAATTATTAGGCAAATGAGTATTTTGACCACATCATCCTCTTTATGCATGTTGTCTTACTCCAAGCTGTATAGGCTCGAAAGCCTACTACCAATTAAGCATATTAGGTGATGTGCATCTCTGTAATGAGAAGGGGTGTGGTCTAATGACATCAACACCCTATATCAGGTGTGCATAATTATTAGGCAACTTCCTTTCCTTTGGCAAAATGGGTCAAAAGAAGGACTTGACAGGCTCAGAAAAGTCAAAAATAGTGAGATATCTTGCAGAGGGATGCAGCACTCTTAAAATTGCAAAGCTTCTGAAGCGTGATCATCGAACAATCAAGCGTTTCATTCAAAATAGTCAACAGGGTCGCAAGAAGCGTGTGGAAAAACCAAGGCGCAAAATAACTGCCCATGAACTGAGAAAAGTCAAGCGTGCAGCTGCCAAGATGCCACTTGCCACCAGTTTGGCCATATTTCAGAGCTGCAACATCACTGGAGTGCCCAAAAGCACAAGTTGTGCAATACTCAGAGACATGGCCAAGGTAAGAAAGGCTGAAAGACGACCACCACTGAACAAGACACACAAGCTGAAACGTCAAGACTGGGCCAAGAAATATCTCAAGACTGATTTTTCTAAGGTTTTATGGACTGATGAAATGAGAGTGAGTCTTGATGGGCCAGATGGATGGGCCCGTGGCTGGATTGGTAGAGAGCTTCAGTCCGACTCAGACGCCAGCAAGGTGGAGGTGGAGTACTGGTTTGGGCTGATATCATCAAAGATGAGCTTGTGGGGCCTTTTCAGGTTGAGGATGGAGTCAAGCTCAACTCCCAGTCCTACTGCCAGTTTCTGGAAGACACCTTCTTCAAGCAGTGGTACAGGAAGAAGTCTGCATCCTTCAAGAAAAACATGATTTTCATGCAGGACAATGCTCCATCACACGCGTCCAAGTACTCCACAGCGTGGCTGGCAAGAAAGGGTATAAAAGAAGAAAATCTAATGACATGGCCTCCTTGTTAACCTGATCTGAACCCCATTGAGAACCTGTGGTCCATCATCAAATGTGAGATTTACAAGGAGGGAAAACAGTACACCTCTCTGAACAGTGTCTGGGAGGCTGTGGTTGCTGCTGCAGCCAATGTTGATGGTGAACAGATCAAAACACTGACAGAATCCATGGATGGCAGGCTTTTGAGTATCCTTGCAAAGAAAGGTGGCTATATTGGTCACTGATTTGTTTTTGTTTTGTTTTTGAATGTCAGAAATGTATATTTGTGAATGTTGAGATGTTATATTGGTTTCACTGGTAAAAATAAATAATTGAAATGGGTATATATTTGTTTTTTGTTAAGTTGCCTAATAATTATGCACAGTAATAGTCACCTGCACACACAGATATCCCCCTAAAATAGCTATAACTAAAAACAAACTAAAAACTACTTCCAAAACTATTCATCTTTGATATTAATGAGTTTTTTGGGTTCTTTGAGAACATGGTTGTTGTTCAATAATAAAATTAATCCTCAAAAATACAACTTGCCTAATAATTCTGCACTCCCTGTATATATATATTTTAATGTCATACAAAACTGATTAATGATGTATAGCCAGAAATGCATACTATGTTTAGTAAGTCTAAACGTCAATTGAATAAATATTTCTCTTGTAAGGTGTATCCAGTCCACGGATCATCCATTACTTATGGGATATTCTCATTCCCAACAGGAAGTTGCAAGAGGACACCCACAGCAGAGCTGTTATATAGCTCCTCCCCTAACTGCCATATCCAGTCATACTCTTGCAACTCTCAACACGCATGGAGGTAGTAAGAGAGAGTGGTGAAATATAGTTAGTTTTTTATCTTCAATCAAAAGTTTGTTATTTTAAATGGTACCAGAGTTGTACTATTTTATCCCAGGCAGTAAATAGAACAAGAATCTGCCTGAGTTTTCTATGATCTTAGCAGGTTGTAACTAAGATCCATTGCTGTTCTCACATATGTCTGAGGAGAGAGGTAACTTCAGCGGGAGAATGGCGTGCAGGTTACTCTGCTATGAGGTATGTGCAGTTACAATTTTTTCTAGAAATGGAAAATGCTAGAAAATGCTGCTGATACCGGATTCATGTAAGTTAAGCCTGAATACAGTGATTTAATAGTGACTGGTGTCATGCTTACTCTCAGGGGTAATACCCTTATAAAATTGCAATATAAAACGTTTGCTGGCATGTTTAATCGTTTTTATATATGCTTTGGTGATAAAACTTTATTGGGGCCTAGTTTTTTCCACATGGCTGGCTTAAATTTTGCCTAGAAACAGTTTCCTGAGGCTTTCCACTGTTGTAGTATGAGTGGGAGGGGCCTATTTTAGCGCTTTTTTGTGCAGTTAAAATTACAGACTGAGAAATCCAGCTTCACTCAGAAGTCCCCTGAATGCTATAGGACATCTCTAAAGGACTCAAAGGCTTTCCAAAGTCCTTTATTGGGGAAGGTAGGGCCACAGCAGAGCTGTGGCAGTTGGTTATGATCCGTTTTTTGAACTAAGGGGTTAGTCATCCATTTGTAAGTGGGTGCAATGCTCTGTTAGATTATTACATACACTGTAAAAATTTCGTTTGATTTACTGCCTTTTTTCACTGTTTTTCAAATTTTGACAAAATTTGTTTCTCTTAAATTTGTTTCTTTTTATATTTGCTTGTTAACTTGATTTAAAGTGTTTTCCAAGCTTGCTAGTTTCATTGCTAGTCTGTACAAACATGTCTGACATAGAGGAAACTCCTTGTTCATTATGTTTAAAAGCCATGGTGGAACCCCCTCTTAGAATGTGTACCAAATGTACTGATTTCACTTTAAGCAATAAAGATCATATTTTGTCTTTAAAAAATTTATCACCAGAGGAATCTGACGAGGGGGATGTTATGCCGACTAACTCTCCCCACGTGTCAGATCCTTTGACTCCCGCTCAAGGGACTCACGCTCAAATGGCGCCAAGTACATCTAGGGCACCCATAGCGATTACTTTACAAGACATGGCGGCAGTCATGGATAATACACTGTCAGCGGTATTAGCCAGACTACCTGAATTTAGAGATAAGCGAGATAGCTCTGGGGTTAGAAGAAATGCAGAGCATACTGACGCTTTAAGAACCATGTCTGATACTGCCTCACAATATGCAGAAGATGAGGAAGGAGAGCTTCAGTCTGTGGGTGATGTTTCTGACTCAGGAAAGATGCCTGATTCTGATATTTCTACATTTAAATTTAAGCTTGAACACCTACGTGTGTTGCTCAGGGAGGTTTTAGCTGCTCTGAATGACTGTGATACAATTGCAGTGCCAGAGAAATTGTGTAGACTGGATAAATACTATGCAGTGCTGGTGTGTACTGATGTTTTTCCAATACCTAAAAGGTTTACAGAAATTATTAATAAGGAATGGGATAGACCAGGTGTGCCGTTCTCTCCCCCTCCTATTTTTAGAAAAATGTTTCCAATAGACGCCACCACACGGGACTTATGGCAGACAGTCCCTAAGGTGGAGGGAGCAGTTTCTACTCTAGCAAAGCGTACTACTACCCCTGCCGAGGACAGTTGTGCTTTTTTAGATCCAATGAATAAAAAATTAGAAGGTTACCTTAAGAAAATGTTTATTCAACAAGGTTTTATCCTACAGCCCCTTGCATGCATTGCTCCTGTCACTGCTGCTGCGGCGTTCTGGTTTGAGTCTCTGGAAGAGGCTTTACAGGTAGCGACTCCATTGGATGACATACTTGGCAAGCTTAGAGCACTTAAGCTAGCCAATTCTTTTGTTTCTGATGCCATTGTTCATGTGACTAAACTAACGGCTAAGAATTCTGGTTTTGCTATACAGGCGTGCAGGGCGCTATGGCTTAAATCATGGTCAGCTGACGTGACTTCAAAATCTAAGCTACTTAACATTCCCTTCAAGGGGCAGACCCTATTCGGGCCTGGTTTGAAGGAGATTATTGCTGATATCACTGGAGGAAAAGGTCATGCCCTTCCTCAGGACAGGTCCAAATCAAGGGCCAAACAGTCTAATTTTCGTGCCTTTCAAAACTTCAAGGCAGGTGCGGCATCAACTTCCTCTAATGCAAAACAAGAGGGAACTTTTGCTCAGTCCAAGACGGTCTGGAGACCAAATCAGACCTGGAACAAAGGTAAGCAGGCCAAAAAGCCTGCTGCTGCCTTTAAGACAGCATGAAGGAACGGCCCCCTATCCGGTAACGGATCTAGTAGGGGGCAGACTTTCACTCTTTGCCCAGGCATGGGCAAGAGATGTCCAGGATCCCTGGGCGTTGGAAATTATATCCCAGGGATATCTTCTGGACTTCAAAGCTTCCCCCCCAAAAGGGAGATTTCACCTTTCACAATTATCTGCAAACCAGATAAAGAGAGAGGCATTCTTACACTGTGTACGAGACCTCCTAGTTATGGGAGTGATCCATCCAGTTCCAAAGGAGGAACAGGGACAGGGTTTTTACTCAAATCTGTTTGTGGTTCCCAAAAAAGAGGGAACCTTCAGACCAATTTTGGATCTAAAGATCTTAAACAAATTCCTCAGAGTTCCATCATTCAAGATGGAAACTATTCGTACCATCCTACCTATGATCCAGGAGGGTCAATATATGACTACAGTGGATTTAAAGGATGCTTATCTTCACATTCCGATACACAAAGATCATCATCGGTTTCTCAGGTTTGCCTTTCTAGACAGACATTACCAGTTTGTAGATCTTCCCTTTGGATTAGCTACAGCCCCAAGAATCTTTACGAAGGTTCTGGGGTCGCTTATGGCGGTCCTAAGGCCGCGGGGCATAGCACTGGCCCCTTATTTAGACGACATCCTGATACAGGCGTCAAACTTCCAAATTGCCAAGTCTCATACGGACGTAGTACTGGCATTTCTGAGATCGCATGGGTGGAAAGTGAACGAGGAAAAGAGTTCTCTATCCCCACTCACAAGAGTTTCCTTCCTAGGGACTCTGATAGATTCTGTAGAAATGAAAATTTACCTGACGGAGTCCAGGTTATCAAAGCTTCTAAATTCCTGCCGTGTTCTTCATTCCATTCCGCGCCCTTCAGTGGCTCAGTGCATGGAAGTAATCGGCTTAATGGTAGCGGCAATGGACATAGTGCTGTTTGCACGCCTACATCTCAGACCTCTGCAACTATGCATGCTCAGTCAGTGGAACGGGGATTACACAGATTTGTCCGCTCTACTAAATCTGGATCAAGAGACCAGGGATTCTCTTCTCTGGTGGCTATCTCGGGTCCATATGTCCAAAGGTATGACCTTTCGCAGGCCAGATTGGACAATTGTAACCACAGATGCCAGCCTTCTAGGTTGGGGTGCAGTCTGGAACTCCCTGAAGGCTCAGGGATCGTGGACTCAGGAGGAGCGATATTCAATGCTCTTCAGGCTTGGCCTCAGTTAGCAACTCTGAGGTACATCAGATTTCAGTCGGACATCACGACTGTGGCTTACATCAACCATCAAGGGGGAACAAGAAGTTCCCTAGTGATGTTAGAAGTCTCAAAGATAATTCGCTGGGCAGAGACTCACTCTTGCCACCTATCAGCTATCCATATCCCAGGTGTAGAGAACTGGGAGGCGGATTTTCTAAGTCGTCAGACTTTTCATCCGGGAGAGTGGGAACTCCATCCGGAGGTGTTTGCACAATTGATTCATCGTTGGGACAAACCAGAACTGGATCTCATGGCGTCTCGCCAGAACGCCAAGCTTCCTTGTTACAGATCCAGGGATCCCAAGGTGACGCTGATAGATGCTCTAGCAGCGCCCTGGTCTTTTAACCTGGCTTATGTGTTTCCACCGTTTCCTCTGCTCCCTCGACTGATTGCCAAGGTCAAGCAGGAGAGAGCATCTGACCTGTTATGCAGATCTGGTGGACATGTCATCCTTTCCACCATGGAATCTGCCTCTGAGACAGGACCTTCTACTTCAGGGTCCTTTCAACCATCCAAATCTAATTTCTCTGAGACTGACTGCCTGGAGATTGAACGCTTGATTTTATCAAAGCGTGGCTTCTCCGAGTCAGTCATTGATACCTTAATACAGGCACGAAAGCCTGTCACCAGGAAAATTTACCATAAAATATGGCGTAAATATCTTTATTGGTGTGAATCCAAGGGTTACTCATGGAGTAAGGTCAGGATTCCCAGGATATTATCTTTTCTCCAAGATGGTTTGGCAAAAGGATTGTCAGCTAGTTCCTTAAAAGGACAGATTTCTGCTCTGTCTATTCTTTTGCACAAGCGTCTGGCAGATGTTCCAGACGTTCAGGCATTTTGTCAGGCTTTGGTTAGAATCAAGCCTGTGTTTAAACCATGGAGCTTAAATTTGGTTCTTAAGGTTCTTCATGGAGTTCCGTTTGAACCTCTTCATTCCATAGATATCAAACTTTTATCTTGGAAAGTTCTTTTTTTGGTAGCTATTTCCTCGGCTCGTAGAGTCTCCGAGTTATCTGCTTTACAATGTGATTCTCCTTATCTGATCTTCCATACGGATAAGGTAGTCCTGCGTACCAAACCTGGGTTTTTACCTAAGGTGGTATCTAACAAGAATATCAATCAAGAGATTGTTGTTCCATCCTTGTGTCCTAATCCTTCTTCAAAGAAGGAACGTCTATTACACAATCTTGACGTGGTTCGTGCTTTAAAGTTTTACTTACAAGCTACTAAAGATTTTCGTCAAACATCTGCTTTGTTTGTTGTCTACTCTGGACAGAGGAGAGGTCAAAAGGCTTCGGCAACCTCTCTTTCTTTTTGGCTAAGAAGCATAATCCGTTTAGCCTATGAGACTGCTGGCCAGCAGCCTCCTGAAAGGATTACAGCTCATTCTACTAGAGCTGTGCCTTCCACTTGGGCCTTTAAAAATGAGGCTTCTGTTGAACAGATTTGCAAGGCGGCGACTTGGTCTTCACTTCATACTTTTTCAAAATTCTACAAATTTGATACTTTTGCTATTTTTGGGAGAAAGGTTTTACAGGCAGTGGTACCTTCCGTTTAAGTACCTGCCTTTTCCCACCCTTCATCCTTGTACTTTAGCTTTGGTATTGGTATCCCACAAGTAATGGATGATACGTGGACTGGATACACCTTACAAGAGAAAACACAATTTATGCTTACCTGATAAATTTATTTCTCTTGTGGTGTATCCAGTCCACGGCCCGCCCTGTCATTTTAAGGCAGGTAATTTTTTCATTTAAACTACAGTCACCACAACACCCTATGGTTTCTCCTTTCTCTGCGTGTTTTCGGTCGAATGACTGGATATGGCAGTTAGGGGAGGAGCTATATAACAGCTCTGCTGTGGGTGTCCTCTTGCAACTTCCTGTTGGGAATGAGAATATCCCACAAGTAATGGATGATCCGTGGACTGGATACACCACAAGAGAAATAAATTTATCAGGTAAGCATAAATTGTGTTTTTTCACATTTTTGGTGCTGCAATTTGTCTGTGACTATAAAAAATAATTACATTATACATATATTTAAAGAGAGAAGAAAAAAAAGGAAAGATTTCCCTGTTTGCACAATGTTTCCCCTACTGCAGTTCACTTACTTTCTTCTCCAGCTCACACACACAACCATCTCCCCTTATGCAACATGTAGAACACCTCTAGTCAGTGGACATATTCCTAATATATCTATGTGGATTCAATATATCTGTTTCTGGTTCAATACCTACCTGCTGATGTGTAGCACTTACTACATATGCTATAAATGTTGGTCATCTCTTGGTTTACATAGAAATAAATGTTTGATTAATGCAAAAAATAAAAAAGTGTCCCTTTGTTTCCAAAGGATAGAGACCCCTGGATAAGTTTATCAAGTAAGAGTATTATATACAGATTGATGGCTGTTTTGTGGGAAGAATTGCTCTGAAACACAGAAAAATTGGGTTTGATAGCAGATATACCCGAAGACACAAAATTTTCTTCAGAAACCTTCTTATGATAGCCATATGCGTATCCCAGGCAATCCCTTATATAATGAGTCCCTATCATCTCTATTGGAAGTCTATTCTATGAATCAACCAACCTTTTTGTAAAGAGGTTCTTATGCAAATTATTCCTGATCCTTCTACCCTTCAATTTTAGATCTTGACCCCTTCTTTTGGTTTTGCTCTTTTTGTAAAAAATGCTTTAGTTCCCAGCTTTGTTAAATCACTTAAACATACATTAAACACAAAGGGCTAGATTACAAGTGGTGCGAAAACTTTCATGCACAAGCGATATTGAAACATCACAGGGCGTGTTAATTTGCACACGTTTTATAAATTGAAAGTAAAGACTTCAGTTGAGTGCAATAGAACTTAAAGTGTGTTGGGTTAGCGCGACTGAAGACCTCACATAAAGGGTTAGGGATAAAATAAAAGTTGAACCAAGCACAATATAAATACTTTAACCCTTTAATGACCACAGCACTTTTCCATTTTCTGTCCGTTTGGGACCAAGGCTATTTTTAAATTTTTGCGGTGTTTGTGTTTAGCTGTAATTTTTCTCTTACTCATTTACTGTACCTACACATATTATATACCATTTTTCTCGCCATGAAATGGACTTTCTAAAGATACCATTATTTTCATCATATCTTATAATTTACTATAAAAAAAATTATAAAATATGAGGAAAAAATGGAAAAAAAAAACACACTTTTTTTTTTTTAACTTTGACCCCCAAAATCTGTTACACATCTACAACCACCAAAAAAAAACCATGCTAAATAGTTTCTAAATTTTGTCCAGAGTTTAGAAATACCCAATGTTTACATGTTCTATGCTTTTTTTGCAAGTTATAGGGCCATAAATACAAGTAGCACTTTGCTATTTCCAAACCACTTTTTTTCAAAATTAGCGCTAGTTTCATTGGAACACTAATATCTTTCAGGAATCCCTGAATATCCATTGACATGTATATATATATTTTTTTTAGAAGACATCCCAAAGTATTGATCTAGGCCAATTTTGGTATAATTCATGCCACCATTTCACCGCCAAATGCGATCAAATAAAAAAAATCGTTCACTTTTTCACAAATTTTTTCACAAACTTTCGGTTTCTCACTGAAATTATTTACAAACAGCTTGTGCAATTATGGCATAAATGGTTGTAAATTCTTCTCTGGGATCCCCTTTGTTCAGAAATAGAAGACACATATGGCTTTGGCGTTGCTTTTTGGTAATTAGAAGGCCGCTAAATGCCACTGTGCACCACACGTGTATTATGCCCAGCAGTGAAGGGGTTAATTAGGGAGCATGTAGGGAGCTTTTTGGGTAATTTTAGCTTTAGTGTAGGGTAGTAGACAACCCCAAGTATTGATCTAGGCCCATTTTGGTATATTTCATGCCACCATTTCACCGCCAAATGCGATCAAATAAAAAAAAACGTTAAATTTTTCACAATTTTAGGTTTCTCACTGAAATCATTTACAAACAGCTTGTGCAATTATGGCACAAATAGTTGTAAATGCTTCTCTGGGATCCCCTTTGTTCAGAAATAGCATACATATATGACTTTGGCGTTGCTTTCTGGTGCCGCTAAATGCTGCTGCGCATCACACGTGTATTATGGCTAGCAGTTATGGCTAGCAGTGAAGGGGTTAATTAGGTAGTTTGTAGGGAGCTTGCAGGGCTCATTTTAGCTTTAGTGTAGTGATCAGCCACCCACCTGACACATCAGACCCCCTGATCCCTCCCAAACAGCTCCCTTCCCTCCCCCACCCCACAATTGTCCCTGCCATCTTAAGTACTGGCAGAAAGTCTGCCAGTACTAAAATAAGTTTTTTTTTTAATTTTTAAGCATATTTACATATGCTGCAGTGTAGCATCCCCCCTTAGCCCCCAACCTCCCTGTTCCCCCCAAAACAGCTGTCTAGCCCTCCCCATCTGCCTTATTGGGAGCCATCTTGGGTACTGGCAGCTGTCTGCCAGTACCCAGTTTGCCAAAAAAAATGGCTTTTTTTGTTAGTTTTTTCTTTTTCTGTAGTGTAGCTTCCCCCCACACACACAGACAAACCCCGACCACCTCACTGATCGTTTTTGTTTTAC
This sequence comes from Bombina bombina, assembly GCF_027579735.1. NCBI lineage: Eukaryota > Metazoa > Chordata > Amphibia > Anura > Bombinatoridae > Bombina > Bombina bombina. Next base: position 288,849,026 of record NC_069501.1, on the reverse strand, counting down.
TTATATTCCCTGGCTCTCTCTGCATCGGATGGCTACCAAATGTTATTGCAGGATACCTCCATATCGAGGCATCACTGCAATAATCGGAAAGCAGCTGGAAGCGAGCAGGATCGCTTCCAGCTGCTTTCTACACCGAGGACGTGCAGGTACATCCTCAGGCGTTAACTGCCTTTTTTTGAGGACGTACCCTGCACGTCCTCGGTCGTTAAGGGGTTAAGATAAACTGTTGCACTCATACACTATCTAATAACAATATTAATATAAATATTAATATTTTTTTTATAAGGTTGCAAAGGTATATGGTATATGTCCATGTATTTTACTGCAAAAGTCTATAATATAAATTGTGTCTCAATAATAATTCTAAAATATTTTTTTTTTTTTTTTTTAAATAAAGTTTTTTTATTGAGGTTTTCAAGATAGACAATGGCAAATAAGGCTTTAGGAACATTAGTGCATAAAAGACATGTCTCTTCAAAACATTATGTAAGGCTAGGTGTCCATCTGAGCTTAAACTGAGAACAGTCGTGGAATAGTTACACAAACAAAGGTACAACCATCATCACATCACATAGAGATAAATGACAAAAACATGGTGCGTAGGCTAATATAAGCATGAAAGTAAAAAGAGACAGTCTATAATACAGCTAAGCCTGTGCTAATTGAACCTCGTTTTCTATATTATACGTTATGTTAGGGTAACTACTGTCTAGGCCTCTTATGGACCCGCTAGCTTAGAGCAATGATATATATTGATAGTTACCCAGGCACCAACTAATGGTCTGAGACATATATATAGGCGTCAGCTTGAAACATCATAATCATTATATGGTGATCTGAAGTATCAACTGGGGTATGGGGTGGGGGGATACAGTGGGCAAGAGCCACTTTGGAAGGGTTATTAGATTATGGTCCTAGGAGAACTGCTAGAAGCTGGCACTTTCAGACAATGAATCAGCTGACTAGAAGGTTTATATCAGAGCTGCTATATTGTACAATAGATCTACAGGTGTGGCTTATTATCTATAAAGAGAGTGTAGCTCCAATGGGGCAGGAATGTAAGTCTTTCTTTAAGTGGGGTTTTTAAGTATGTTGGCATAGGGTACATAAGAGAGTCACTTTACACGGCTATATATGAGATTTTCAGGATCCCCAGGATGTACTCCTCCCTCATTGTGTATTGAGCATTTAATATACTTCCCTCCTCATCCGTTAGATAGAATGCTGCCCCGGCCGCTGACAACACCCCATCCATAATAGCTTGCGTTAAAGTAAGGATGAGGGACTAGGAGGGACCTACAATCAATATATATTATATGGGTACCTGAAAAAGAGCTCAGAGGGGAAAGATTATGTAATTATATGCTAGTCCTGTAGTGACCCTGGGGGTCAAAAATTTATTTTACTCGGTCAGTGAAGAGTGCCCTGTAGTTGCTTTAGTTGAGTATAAACAATTAAAATAGGACATTTTAAACATTGAAAATCTTTGCAAGACAAAGGCATTATATAAACCTTGGAAGTAATTGAACAAAACGCTTTCCCTGTTAACCAACGCTTGAACTGGAAAGGTCTAAAAACACATCTGAAACATAAACATGTTATAAACATTAATCAGCAGGGATTAGGTGAGTAAGAGGACAAGTCCTAAAATATGCAGGTGACCAAATAGCGAGAAGGGAGCAGCAATAAAACTGAGAGTCACTAGTCCTGTAAAAAAAAGACATTCTAGCCAATTCCAGATTCAATCAAGGTCCAATAAAAGGAAATTGAGCTATTGCAGACTCTGTACTGCTTTAGAGTCCGGTGCTGGGGTAGTGAAGAGTTAATCATGGTCGTAATGGAGGAGGATCGCAACCTCCGTGTAACTACTGTGAGGATGAGGCGCCAGTGTGGAGGATTCACTTGTACATTTAGCGTACCTGCTAGTTGGAGATCAGTCCTTAGGCTGCTACGAGAGGTGTTCTCAATCTGACAGGTAGAAACTTGCCCGGCCCTTTGTCTCTTGCTGCAAATGTAAGATGGTTTAGGAATCGGGTGAAAAGATTCATTATCCAGTGTGTCTTCCTCTCTATTTACAGAGTAGTCTGTATTTGTTGATAGGGGAGCTCCATCGCTCCCGCGCCATGGTTCGCGTTGTGAGGGCTGAAGGCTTTGCTGGGCATCACGCTGTGAAGGCTGAAGATACTGCTGGGCGTGGTTTAGTACCGCAAGTAGGCCTCGTTTGAGATCCAAATAACTGGCGTCCATATTTCGGATGATAAGAATCTCCTGAGTGTCTGAGTGTTCCATAGTTTTGAGCACTTGAGAGAGGTGCAGTTAATGGGCAGCAATCCGAGTGGGTTAAAGGGTCCAGCTTCTATTACTATTACTGTCCGTCGCTATAATCTGTTCTCTAGGCAAAATAATAAATAAAAAGAAGTGGGGGGGGAAGGGGGGTTTTCTGCGGCCCTGCCTTGTTACAAAAAGGGAACCAAGTGCATAACACGCCGCTGTGGGATTTGGCTCAAATGATCAATGCGTGTATGCCCGGTTCTATCGGAGGGCTGTCCATCTTATTTCCCCTCTCTGAGGGACACGAGTATGTCAACAGTAGTCACTTACTGCCTTTTCTAAAGCAGGGCCGCGTCATATAGGAGCGTTGCATCACAGTTCCCCTTTCTCAAAGCTGTTTAAATTCTCAATCTCTCACATCTCAAGTGTTTCCAGCTGAAGTGGAAGCATTTTGGTGTAAAACATTTGGGTGATTATTCATGGAATGGAGATATAATGTGAGAGTAAGCGGGAGCTTCTGAATGCTGTGTCTGCTCTTCTCGATGGCTAGCTCCGCCCCCCCTAAAATATTATTTAATAATGTTTTACTGTATATTTACCGTAAATATTTAGCATTCCAATATTTTTTACTTGGGGAAAACTGTCCTTTGTATTTTTAAATTGACGTTTTTATAGATCTCTGTATTTATCTATACCTGTATATATTCATATAGATTTATATTTTACATTAACATTTTCATATATATATATTGAAATATATATTTAAAAATAAAAAAATATATATTTTTTCTATGAGTAGAATATTGGAATGTAAAACACGCGCAACGCACTACACGTGCAATTTAGGTCTAACACAGTTTTGGGTTAGCGCACGTGAAGAATTTATCTTAGGGCATATTATGTAAATATTAAATGTAAAATATTGTAATAATATTAATAATACAGTTACTGTAATCTATTTATATATATTAAATATATTATACATATTTATTAAATATAAAATATTGAAAAATAATAACAATCTAAATAATTATTATAGATGTACTAAATTATTCTAAAGAAATCCATTGAATATATATATATATATATATATATATATATATATATATATATATATACACAGTATATTTTACACTAACTATAACTATTAATAATTATTAATATTTTTTACAATATTTTATATTTACATAACGTGCGTTAATGTGACAGTAAAGTCAAAATTAAACTTTCATGATTCGTTCTCTTGGTATCTTTTATTGAGGAGTAAAACTAGGTAGGTTGATAAGCGCTCAGGATTGTGCACGTGTCTTTAGTACTCTATAGCAGCAGTGATTTGCAACATTATTTGTAGCTTTGTTATGCAAAACACTGCTGCCATAGAGTACTAAAGACACGTTCACACTCCTGAGCTCTTATAAGCCTACCTAGTTTTACTCTTTAATAAAAGATATCAAGAGAATGAAGCAAATTCGATAACAGAAGTTAATTTGAAAGTTGTCTAAAATTGCATGCTCAGCCTGAATCATGAAAGTTTAATTTTTGCTTTACTGTCCCTTTAACATAACATTTTTTTCATGTGCACAAATCTGACACCGCGTTAGACCAAAAACACCCAACCCGAAGCATATTACGCATATTTAACATTCCTATGTTCTTTTTATTTTTTAATATATATTTCTATATATATCTAATCAAGTTCATGAAAATATATATATATATATATACAGATATATCTATTTGAATAGATATATAGAAATATTTATTTAAGGTGTTAAGTTTAGTTATCCTGCGCTCTCCTTTAAAGTCTATGAGGAGAAGAAGTCCTGAAGTCCTGAAGTAAGCAGAAGTTGGGTTTTGCTCAGGTATAAAATGTTTGCATTCAGCTTGTAATGTGTGCGCTAATCTGCACAAAATGTTTATTACTGACAATGTGTTAATGCTCAAACAAAATCGCTAAATAGTGCACCACTTGTAATCTGGCTCTAAATGAATTTTATAAGCATATTGTTGAGGTAATCTTCCCCCCATGGGTGCATACATGTTGAAATCTAGATTTTACTGCAATCCAGTGTTGATGCGTTTGCACATGTGTAACAACTCTCCTTCCGATACTTACAGTGTACCTTAGGTTCCAAAATGGCAGCACTCATAATTATAAGGGGATGCAGGAAATGTGTTTCATGTTTATTCAATAAACTTGAAGGTTTACATCATACCACTCTCTCCCCTCTCTCTTCATATTCATATGTCAGTTAGTATTCCCTTGTTATTTTATTAGATTGTATATCATTTTATCTCTGCAACACTTTCTTGTTCATTTATAGCCTTTTTTCCAGCAGGGTACAAAACATTTTTTTCATTCATTTGCAAAATTAATCATTTTAATTATTTGTCCAAAATTAGATAATTAAATAAACAAATAATTTGTTTATTCTTTCATTTCATTTGAAATATTTCGCCTGTAAAATGTATTTATTCATTGATGAATCCAATAATACATTAATTAATACGTTCATTTAGTTAATGAATGAATTTTAGACAAAATGTTTCAATTTCATTATTCATTTTTCAAAAAAGTAACAAAAAAATTGATGCTTCCACATTTCTAGATTCCAGAATGGTATACAATAAACATGAGGCCTAACTATTATGATCTATAAAGTGACATCACTTTTTCAGCTGCTAATAACTCTTCCTACACAAGCAAGTATCCTACTGGCCTTACCTGCTGCGCTGCTGCATTGTTATGCTAAATAATAGCCCCTTAGTCCTGTTACTCTTTTGTTACTGTCATAAAAACCAGTCTGTAATTAACCTTTTTTCATTCTAAACATACAACTGTACTTTGTGCTTTTACATTTTAGATCCCACACATCCTTGTTTTTTTTTCAACATCACTACTCATTTATTCACAAATCTTGTACAAAACTGCTTTTGGCACGTTCTAATTTACTTCTATTAGCAATGTTTCTTTGTTCTCTTGGTATCTTTTGTTGAAAAGCAGGGACTTATTATTAGGACCTGGCCTATTTCTGGAGCACTAAATGGCAGCAGTTTTGCAAGAATGTTATCCATTTACAAGAGCACTAGATAGAAACACTATTTCCTGTCATGTAGCACTCCAGATGCCTACCTAGGTATCTCTTCAACACAGAATAATCATTGGAACAACAAAGCAAACTTAATATTAGAAGTGAAATGGAGACTTTTTAAACATGGTATGTTCTGTCTGAAATACAAAAGAAAATGTTTGGGGTTCGTATCCCTTCAACTGAACTGCACATTCTGTTTGGCATTGTATTAATATTCTAATGAGTATCAAACTTGCTGAAGTCACACTGCAATCTTACTCACCTTCCACAGCTAACAAGTGAGAGTTTTGAGCTTTAAACACTTGCCTTGTAGCCTCTCTTTCCCATGCTTTGCTGCAGTAAAGCCCTTCTCTTTTTCTTCATCTCAACAGCAATCAGGTTAGAGATCAAGCTGATGTCAAGGGTCAGGAATTCAGCTGTTCTCATCCTTTGACATTATTTAGATGATGGGACTAATGCTTTGCTAGCGACCTCTGACCTCACAGTAAGCCTGCTAAAGTCAATGTTTGTCTTCAGTAGCACAAGTAGCAATCACATAGTAAAGGACCCCTTTGATTTTTACCTGAATAAAATGACTGAAATGCTCCATCCACAAAACAATTTAAGATAAACGTTAGGCTCTGTTGCTTTTTCACTGTGATCCAGTTGCATAGTAATTTAGTATTCTATCTAAATGATGTCATCAGAAACTGCATATAACTTTATCAAATTCGTTTTTACTCTAGGCACCTGCTGCTGTGATAAATATCAACTTAAAAATACAGTATTTAGTAATGTGGCTATAGCGTTTTCATTTTTTTACATTTTTTTGAGGAAGCAGGGTGATGCTACAGTGTATTTTTTTATTAATTCATTACATTTCTTTTATACATCACTGTAGTGTTTGTATACACAATCAAATGGGTGGATAAATAGCAAATCATACATTAGGTAAATGTTAGGTAATGCTAGTTATTTTTTACCTTTATTGAAGAAACAGTACACAAAATGTAATTCCCTGTAAAATGTTTTAAGTGCAAAAGTACATAAACGTGTAAAAATGCTCTAAAATGTAAGAAGATTTTATTATTGCTCTCTTGCTTACAAAATGGTTAAACACATAGTTAAAGTCAGCTCCATAGCGGCAATGCATTACTAGTAGGTAGCTGAATACCTCTGGTGATCCCAATACAGTGTGTAGCCAACAATTACAACTATCTCCCAGTAACACACTACTGCTCCTAAACCTACCTTTGTATGCTTTTCAACAAATGATAACAAGAGAATAAAGTAAATTTGAGAACAGAGGTAAAATTAAAAGTCTATTAACATTGCATAATAATGAAAGTTTAATTTTGATTTTCATGCCCCTTATAGAAATGTAATGTACTTTTGTTAACTATTTCTGCTTGTTCTAGTAATTTATGAGTGAAAATTGTTGTTTTACACAACATTGACACATTAAATCAAATTAAATAAAATTGAAAAAAAAAATCTCTCTTAAAGAGACAGTAAAATTAAAGTTAAACTTCAGAAGAACATGCAATTTAAAAAACAACTTTCCAACGTATTTCTATTATCTAATTTGCTTCTTCCTCTTGGTATCCTTTGTTGAAAAGCATGCCTAGGTAGACTCAGGAGCAACAATGCACTAATGGAACCTAGCTTCTGATTGGTGGCTGCACATATATGCCTCTTAGCTCCCAGTAATGCATCACTACTCCCTCAACAAAGGATACCAAGATAATGAAGCAAACTTAATAGTTGAAGTAAATTGGAAAGTTGTATGTAATTGTATCCTCTATCTGATTCATAAAATAAATATTTTGGATTTCATGTCCCTTTAATTTAATGGATATTTTATGGGGCAGTTACACGTAAAGAGCTATAGTCTGGCAGTAAAAACAGACTCCAGAGGGTGTGCATACAAAATTGTCTGCAAGTTACCCTATTATAAACATATTTAAATTGCATTATACATTATTTTTCTGAGGTCAATTTTTATTAAAGGGACACTGTACCCAATTTTTTTCTTTTGTGATTCAGATTGAGCATGAAATTTTAAGAAACTTTCTTATTTACTCCTATTATCAAATTTTCTTCATTCTCTTGGTATCTTTATTTGAAATGCACGAATGTAAGTTTAGATGCCGGCCCATTTTTGGTGAACAACCTGGGTTGTCCTTGCTGATTGGTGGATAAATTAATCCACCAATAAAAAAGTGCTGTCCAGAGTACTGAAACCAAAAAAAGCTTAGATGCCTTCTTTTTCAAATAAAGATAGCAAGAGAATGAAGAAAAATTGATAATAGGAGCAAATTAGAAAGTTACTTAAAATTGCATGCTCTTTCTGAATTACAAAAGAAAAAAATTGGGTTCAGTATCCCTTTAAGGAAGAGAACACTTTTGCAAATAAATTGGCAAACACATTTGTAGGATACAATGTTTCCTTTTTCAAGCAAATATTGGCACAAATAATTAGATTTTTTTTATGTATTACATTTACTGATGCTTGTTTAATTATTGGGATTCTGTTATCACATTTCAGTGTCTGCCACAGAAAATGTCACCAACCGGAGGGCATTAAGAAGTAGCCAGATGCGGGCAGATTAATACTTTGAAATATTATAACATTTTTCTGTATTTTATAACTCTTACTTAATCTAGCCAAAGTAGAAAATAATTGCATAATTTAACATAAATTGGTTTAATGACGGTTTGTGTAACAAACACTGAAAAAAAAGTATAATTTGCTAAATTTAGCTTAAAGAGACACTGAACCCAATTTTTTTCTTTCGTGATTTAGATAGAGCATGTAATTTTAAGCGACTTTCTAATTTACTCCTTTTATCAATTTGTCTTCGTTCTCTTGCTATCTTTATTTGAAAAAGAAGGCATCTAAGTTTTTTTTTTTATTCAGTACTCTAGACAGCACTTTTTTATTGGTGGATGAATGTATCCACCAATCATCAAGGACAACCCAGGTTGTTCACCAAAAATGGGCCGGCATCTAAACTTACATTCTTGCATTTCAAATAAAGATACCAAGAGAATGAAGAACATTTGATAATAGGAGTAAATTAGAAAGTTGCTTAAAATTTCATTCTCTATCTGAATCACGAAAGAAATAATTTGGGTTCAGTGTCCCTTTAATCTTGAGTGGCCAGTAAAGGGCCAGATTATAAGTGGAGAGCATTTGCGCTAACTCGACATGAAAATATATATAAATATATATATATATATATATATACACATAATTATATATATATATATATATATTTATATTTATTTATGTAGCCCTCTAACGGTTCTCAGCTGTTGTTAAATGGCTTTTTGTTGTCTGTCTGTTACTAATAGGAATGTTTTCAGAAGTAAACGAGCAAGCCTTACAACATGTTGCTTCTTTCAGGATGGTATATTTCCCTTGTAGAAAAATGTACCCTTTCTACAGGAATGAATTTATACACTCCATCACAGGGCCATTACATTTGACATTTCAACAATGCATGCAATGTTTCATTACTGCAAGTAGTTTTTACAGCCTATTGCTATAAAATTCATCTACAAATTGTGCTTGTTTGACTTTCTCCCAGGGAGGCTTGGGTTAATACTTTTATGAAATTTATGTAAGCTTTTGTTTACTTTTCTCTCCCTCCTTAAAGGGACAGTCTAGGCCAAAATAAACTTTCATGATTCAGATAGAGCATGTCATTTTAAACCATTTTCCAATTTACTTTTATCACCAATTTTGCTTTGTTCTCTTGGTATTCTTAGTTGAAAGCTTAACCTAGGATGTTCATATGCTAATTTCTTAGACCTTGAAGCCCACCTCTTTTCAGATTGCATTTTAACAGTTTTTCACCACTAGAGGGTGTTAGTTTACATATTTCATATAGATAACACTGTGCTCGTGCACGTGAAGTTATCTGGGAGCAGGCACTGATTGGCTAGATTGCAAGTCTGTCAAAAGAACTGAAAAAATGGGCAGTTTGCAGAGGCTTTGATGCAAGATAATCACAGAAGTTAAAAGTATATTATTATAACTGTGTTGGTTATGCAAAACTGGGGAATGGGTAATAAAGGGATTATCTATCTTTTAAAACAATAAAAATTCTGGTGTAGACTGTCCCTTTAAGCTTTTATGGTGTCAAAAGATGGATTACCAGTTTTGCATCAACAATTATGATTGGAAAATCATTCTTTGCAATAGTAAACTATGTTGAATCAATATGAAGAGAAAGGAAAAGGCTCCCATATGGTGTAGTATTGTAATGAAATTCATTAGATATTTGTAGATAAAATATTACACACAAGTCTTCTAGCACTACCAAAGTGCTATATACACATTCTGGATCTTATAGCCGTCCAGCAAGCTCACTCCTCGATATGCTTTAAAATGTTGATTGTGTATCCTCTGTGTGAATCCTCCGGCACTGTAGGATCTCACTAGATAAATGCTTAGTTATTAACCTCTTAAGGACATATGACGGAATTTTTCCGTCATAAAACAATTGAGCAAACTGAAAGCTGTGTCCTTAAAGGGTTAATCTCAAAGTGGTGTTAACTGAGAAATCATAAAGGTGCTCCCATGAACCTAAAAACCGTATACCGAGATAAATAGGAACAAGGGATATGTGCAGCCAGATTCCAATATAACAAACCACAAGACCGAGATATAATTGTAACAACACTGTATTAAAAAACATACAATTAAAATCACAACACTTTTCTCAGTATCAGTAGCTACAGTGCTGTTACAATTATATCTCGGTCTTGTGGTTTGTTATATTGGAATCTGGCTGCACATATCCCTTGTTCCTATTTATCTCGGTATACGGTTTTTAGGTTCATCGGAGCACCTTTATGATTTCTCAGTTAACATCACTTTGAGATTAATAACTAAGCACTTATCTAGTGAGATCCTACAGTGCCGGAGGATTCACACAGAGGATACACAATCAACATTTTAAAGCATATCGAGGGTGAGCTTGCTGGATGGCTATAAGATCCAGAATGTGTATATAGCACTTTGGTAGTGCTAGAAGACTTGTGAGTAATATTTTATCTACAGATATCTAACTAATTTTATTACAATACTACACAATATGGGCGCCTTTTCCTTTCTCTTCATATAGATCTTCGTTTGTGGATGTGACGCCACAACCCTTTTGGAAACTAGGCTGCCGGACGACCCCCCACTTTATTTGGGACGGACTGTCTGTGTAGTATAATGCCAAGAGACGTTAACTTTGTCCTGATTTGATTATTCCCCAGCTGGGAGCGCACCTATAACAAACTTTTTGAGCTTGTACCTTGTTTGTAGTATGTTGAATCAATGCTACACCTCCTTAATGGAATAAAAGTGAGCACGCTACCCCAATATGCACACGTGAAAACAGAGTTTGGGCTATATCTGAATATTAGTTTGTGATTGGTAAGCAGGGGTTCTTTTGTTCTGGGGGACAAGGAAATCAGTGAAACGGATGAACATAAAACAATATACTCATTTGACAAAATAAAGCTGCAGTTTTCATTGCAAAATATTCTTATATATGAAGGTTCATAATCAAGTAGTTTACAGTTTTTGTTTAATGTCCATTTAAAGGGCTATTATGATCAAAAAATAAAATGCTATAATCCATTAGAGCATATAATTTAAGACTATCGACCCTAGACTATTGTGTGTTTAACCCCTACAAATACCGCTCAGGACTCGTAGAGTCCTGCTGGTCAGCAGCGCTAGTTCCACATTTGAGTTGTGTGAATAGTGCTGCTGAATAGATCAGCTGTATTTTCCGCTTGGACTAGCAGTGCTCTGCGAGTCCCTAGCAGTTGCTGGGGTAAAATACACAGTAGTCTTGGGTCAATAGTTTTAAAATTACATGCTCTAAAGGATTTGAGCCTGACTAAAATGGCCCTTTAAGGTTGCTACAATGTTTGTTAATGCTTTCCCTATGTTTAGTGGAATTATTTTTGGTGTGAGAACCAATGGTTGGCCCTGTGCCTTTGATCAACGAGAAAATTAAGGTGTATTGTGGTTATGATATTGTTATATTGGCCTACATACAATAAAGTCGGTTTGTGAAACTATTATCTTATGGAAAAATCCAACCAAAAATTTGACAGTTTTCACCTTTCAGCCCATAGAATGAGGTCCACTATGAAGGATACAGACATATACCTGTGAGGAAAATCTTACATAACAAGCAAATTAAATTGCGGAAAAAACACCCTCAATGAAACAGTACACTCTAATATATGCAAAATGAAATAATAAAAGCCAAAAATATTAAAGACAACTTTATCATAAATGAGATACCTTATTGGGCAAAACAGTCTTTATTAATTCCTTATGCTTGGCATTAGTATATATGAAAAATACCAACCACTCCCCTAGGACACTAACAGTCAGCCCCTGCTCTGTGTCTGCCAGGTCTCTGAGACACTGCTTTATCCAGCAAAACTACTGTTGTATAACAATGTAAATATTTGACACTTACAATTATATTTACACAGTGGCATGTCCAGAAATTACTTAAAGGGGGGCACTTCCCAGAGGCCCTCCTGCATTTTGTGGTTGTGGCTGTGATGAAAAGGATGGGAAGGGGCAGCATGTGGGGGGCGCCAGATAATCAGTTTGTCCGGCGTGGCGTTTGCCACGTAGTGGGCAGACGGGGCTGAGGAGCCTGCACAGATTGTTAGTGGCAAAACAAGGGAAAATCACAGCTGGAGGGGGCACATGGAAGGGTTAGCCGTTATGCTGGGGGGCTAGCCCCCCTCACCCCTGGAGACTCCACTGCATTTGCAGAATGTTTTCAAAGTTGTTTTAACTGATTAGCAATATGTTCTCATTTCATGTACATTTTATGTATTAGGCACCTCAAACAATTAATGCATAGCTTAATTTCTGTATGCACCTAATAATGTCCAGAAAACATTCATAGAGACATTAATTCCCCCATTCTCTTCCATCCACTTCTCTATCCTTTTTCTCCCTCTCTCCTTTTTTTTTTTCTTCTCTATCATCCCCTTAGGATTGGATTTACTGGTGTATAAAGCACTTGCTTGAAGAGATTTCTGTCCAACTTGCTTCACAACCTGACATAACAAAATCGACCAAAAAACAGCCTGGTTTAGACCCATGTGAAGCAAGATTTCTATTAGGAGAAATGTTGCACTATGGTATTGATAATATGCTGTATCTTTTTTTTTTATGGGGGGACTGCAATAATGCAGTACATTTTTTTTACCATCATTTCCTTATTGTACCAAAATGTTATGGCTTTTATAGTTATTTTTGTTGTGTAAAAATTCTAATGTATAACCTTACCCAAGACCAACCTGTACTATATCTGTTACAAAAAAAAAAATTAAAGGGACATAAAACTCAATTTTTTTCTTTTGTGATTAAGAAAGAGCATGCAATTTTAAACAACTTTCCAATTTACTTCTATAATCTAATTTGCTTCATTCCCTTGATACCTTTGTTGAAAAGCGTATCCAAATATGCTCAGTAGCTGCTGATTGGTGGCTGCACATAGATGCCTCGTGTGATTGACTCACCTATGTGCATTGCTATTTATTTAACAAAGGATATCTAAAGAATGAAGCAAAATAGATAATAGAAGTAAATTTGAATATTGTTTAAAATTGTATTCTCAATCTTAATCATGACAGAAAAAAATTGGGTTTCATGTCCGTTTAAGTAGACATGATATATTTTTTTTAAAAAAAAGACAGATTAAATTATTTTTCTTTTGTGGCTTTCCACTTTATATTTGTCTTTCTCTTACAGTAATTTATATGCAGCAAGGTCTAATTTATGCAAAAACATCTCAACTAATCTATATTATAATTGCGTTTGTAATGTCCGTCGCCGTCTGCAGTTGCGCACGCATCCTCAATGGAATGTTGGCAGTGCGAGGTCAAAAGAATCCACCGGGATGCAGGGAAGGCAAACGGAGCATTACAAAAAAAAAACTAGCCGCCCACAATAAATATATATATAAAAAAAACCTAACCGCCCACAATAAGTATATAAAAAAAAACTAACCGCTCGCAATAAGTATTTACATTTTTTTAACCGCCCGCACATAAAAATAATAAAATTATTAACCCCTAAATCCACCAACCCTAACATCGCAAACTACCATATACATCTATTAACCACTAAACCGCCATCCACCACAACTCAATAAACGAATTTAACTATTAACTCCTACACCGCCAACCCCAGAATGCAAATAAATAAGTTAAAGACTAAACCTCTTAACCTATTATTATTATTAATATTATCAGGTATTTGTAGACCGCCAACAGATTCCTAACAACCCCTTAATTAACCCCTTCATTATATAAAATAATAAAAAACTACCACCTAGATTACGAGTCTTGCGTTAGCCTTAAAAAGCAGCATTGAGAGGTCCCAACGCTGCTTTTTTCCTCCCGCTGGTATTACGAGTCTTGCAGGTACAGGTGTACTGCTCACTTTTTTGGTCAGACTCGAAAATACCGCAAATCCACTTATGTCAATTGCGTATCCTATATTTTCAAAGGGACTTGCATAACGCCGGTATTAAAGGTTAAAGGGCCATAATATCCAAATGTTTAAACACTTGAAAGTGATGCAGTATAGCTGTAAAAAGCTGACTAGAAAATATCACCTGAACATCTCTATGTAAAAAAAAAAAGATATTTTACCTCAAAAGTTCCTCAGTAGCCACCTCCCATTGTAAAGGATTTCTAAGCAGCCGAAGGGATGAGCCTCGTGCACTCTCATGTTATTTCCCTATTCAGTGTAAGGAAGTTTAAATGAAATCTCATGAGAGTTAAGTCAAATCTCATGAGATCACAGTAAAAGAGTGCATGACCTCAGCACTGCTGATGCTGATTGGCTGCAGTTCATTTCTTCATTTTTTTTTTTTTTTACCTGCAGCTGAGTATAACTTTTTACACAGAACTTACTCTGCTGAGCTGAGGAGAATGTGAGGTAAAATATCTTCCTTCTTTACATAGAGATGCTCAGGTGATATTTTCCTGTCAGCTTTTTACAGTTATACTGCATCAGTTTCAAGTGATTTAGCATATGAGTATTATGTCCCTTTAAGAGTTTTATGGGCTAACGCCGTAGCATAAAACTCTTAACTAAAGTGCTAAAAAATACACTAACACCCATAAACTACCTATTAACCCCTAAACCGAGCCCCCCCCCAACATTACAAACACTAAAAAAATATTTTTAACCCCTAATCTGCCGAACCGGACACCAACGCCACTTTAATAAATATATTAACCCCTAAACCACCGCACTCCCGCATCGCAAACACTAGTTAAATTTTATTAACCCCTAATCTGCCGTCCCTAACATCGCTGACACCTACCTACATTTATTAACCCCTAATCTGCCGCCCCCAACGTCACCGTAACTATATTAAGGTTATTAACCCCTAAATCTAAGTCTAACCCTAACACCCCTCTAACTTAAATATAATTTAAATAAATCTAAATAAAATAACTATCATTAACTAAATTATTCCTATTTAAAACTAAATACTTACCTATAAAATAAACCCTAAGATAGCTACAATATATCTAATAGTTAAATTGTAGCTATCTTAGGGTTTATTTTTATTTTACAGGCAACTTTGTATTTATTTTAACTAGGTAGAATAGTTATTAAATAGTTATTAACTATTTAATAACTTCCTAGTTAAAATAAATACAAATTTACCTGTAAAATAAATACTAACCTAAGTTACAATTACACCTAACACTACACTATAATTAAATTAATAACCTAAACTAAATACAATTAAATACAATTTAAAAAAATGATCTAAAGTATGAAACCCCCCCACTAAATTACAGAAAATAATAAAATAATTACAATCTTTTTAAACTAATTACACCTAATCTAATCCCCCTAATAAAATAAAAAAGCCCCCCAAAATAATAAAAAGCCCTACCCTATACTAAATTACAAATAGGGCCTTTTGTGGGGCATTGCCCCAAAGTAATCAGCTCTATTACCTGTAAAAAAAGTACAATACCAAAAATACAATACAACATTAAACCCCACCACCCACACACCCAACCCTATTCTAAAACCCACCCAATACCCCCTTAATAAAACCTAACACTAACCCCTTGAAGATCACCCTACCTTGAGAAGTCTTCACCCAGCCGGGCCGAAGTCCTCAACGAAGCCAGGCGAAGTGATCCTCCAGACGGGCAGAAGTCTTCATCCAAGCCGGCCAGAAGAGGTCCTCCAGATGGGCAGAAGTCTTCATCCAGGCGGCATCTTTTATCTTCATCCATCCGGCACAGAGCGGCTCCATCTTCAAGACATCAGACGCTGAGCATCCTCTTCCAACGAGGTCCAACTGAAGAATGAACGTTCCTTTAAATGACGTCATCCAAGATGGCGTCCCTTGAATTCCGATTGGCTGATAGAATTCTGTCAGCCAATCGGAATTAAGGTAGAAAAAATCCTATTGGCTGATGCATTGGCTGGCATTCTTTTTTTTTTTTTTTTTTTCTTAATTGTTATTAGAATGCACACCGTGATATAGGGTGTTGCTCTACTAAGGCCACACCCTCTCTCATTACACAAATACACATCACACGATATGCTTAAATCCAATAATCATTCAAGTTTATACAGCTTGGAGTTGGACAATATGCATACAAAAGATGATTTGGTCAAAATACTCACTTGCCTAATAACTGTGCACACAGTGTAGTGTACTGTATATATATATATATATATATATATACATACACATACATATATATATATATACATATATATATATATATATATATACACACACACATACACACACACACACATACACTTTAAAAAAAAGGCCCTGTCCTTAATGCAAGTGACTTTAATTTTCTTTTACTTCAAGGCACCATTTATAGCTCTCCTTGTAAGTTTATTTATGCACCTTGGTAGTTATGCTCTACAAAACTGCACATAGTATTTAAGGTTAATATCTCACTAGTGATCTGGAGAAGGTAATATTTTCTTCATAACCTCATATTGGTTTTTCTTGGTTTGTTACTGCATTGTTCACCTTTAACAGTAAAAGTTTGGATTTTCTCTGAGTAGTGAGATCCTTTTCATAAAAAAGTAACAGGATTTAATGGCAAGCATCATCTAACAGGGGACTGCACTGATTAACACAAAAGAATACAGCACTGATATTAAAGCTCAGTTTAAAACAAATACAAACTGCAATTGTTTTAGAGTGGGTATACTTTCACTTCTAATTTTATATACAGTACAATCATTTTTCATATCAAACAGTGACATTCCATGGCAGATTAGAGAGTTCTAGAAATGGATTTCTGAATATGCTGTGTGCTGCAAAAAACACTATAAGCACACTCAAAGTACTGCCCAATTGCTAACACTGCAATATACGGTACAATAAAGTATTCAATGAAATAAGAGTATTATACACTTTATGCTATTGGGATAGTAAAAAACAAACATGTTTTACATTTGTAATCCTGTATGCTGCTTATTGATATAAAATATATAGGTGTAAAATAAATAAAATTCACATACCGAGAGTGATATATTGTACTGCATTAGGTTATCCCCTCCAATGGAATATTAATATGTTTTTTTTCAGTAAAGAGTGTATATCCATTGTCCCATTCTCAAGTCAAGCTCAATGGCCTGTATTTTTTTTAAAATTTTCTCTATTGCCTTTTAATGTAGTGATGCTACATAATCAACTCATCCATCACCTGAAGCAACTCCTAAAAACACTGAGTGGTCAGATAGGTCTGCTATGTTGAAAAGGTTCAGCTAAATCAAAGTGCCATTAAAACTTGTGGATAATTCAATACAAAAATTAAACATATATACATATAGTGTGTACATTGATCACACTGTGCTATGACATAAAAACTCTATTCAATAAAAATAATATAATACTTACAATTCTTCACATACCTATACCCAAATGATTATGAAAAAGATTCTGGGATCTAAAGTACAAAGAGGATATACAGCAAACTCACCTCCACCTCCTGCCCCCTTAGCTGCCCACCCTCTTCCTGCCAGTGAGAAGTAAAGGGAGGGATTCCAAGCACCGATTGTGTCAGTTCTTGTCTGTGTTCCATTATTTCCCCTTCAATCTGTACTGTATCCCCTCCGTTGTACCTCCAGTATGAAGAGTGACGGGAGTTGGAAAGCCTATCCCCTCGAGGCCGACGACTATAGTACCTTTCCCCCCGTGCCCGACCATTAAACCTGAATCCTTGCTCCTTGCCTTTGGTAAGCTCCATTTCAGGAAAACTTAAGGCATTGGAAGGATGGTGAGAGCCCATCCATGATAAAAGGTTTGTAGTAGCTCCATTGGGCACCTCAGAAGAGAGTACAGAATCAGTTAGCAGCCGGCACCTTTTAAGTGGAGATGCTTCTGATTCTGTCTCTGAGGAAAGAGTATCTAATGACTGGGGCAAGGTATCTGTTCTTGGGGGGTCAGATGGTGTATCAGGGGGGATGTCAGCACGGGATGGTCCCTGAAAAGTAGGGCCTTTGGGAGCAGGTCCAGTTTCAAAGGCACTTGAGGTGTTGGAAGCAAAAGAAGAACCAGGTCGCAAGGGAGGAAGCGGTAAAGTTTGAGACCTCCCGACCACGTCCAACTTCTGAGAGGGCAGAGAGTCAGGAGTCTGCTGATAAGCTGACTGTGTTTGAGCTGTGAGAGTAGTGGAACCTTCAGGTTGTGAAGATAGGTGGACATCTTTCTCACATAATGATGCAGTATTGGCCTGGTGGTTTGTGCGTTGACTTTGCATAACCGACTAACCCTGCAACATCTGCATCCCTAGGACTCCTGGTAGTGAGGGGGAAAATGACTGCTGGTTTGGGAGTAGGGTCTGTGCTCCCAAAAGAGTTTGGAGACTCTGCATCTGGGCATTAGCATTTGTATTCAGTGCTGCAAGGTCTCCTAACAGTCCAGCAGTAAGCAGAGGGTTAAGCAGAGGTGGCATCAGAGAGTTAAGCCGGCCAGTGGGAGCCTGTGATTGCTGGAGATGGAATGGGCTGTGTGGATCGGATGTAGATTTCCCCTCTGGTAAGGCAGAGTTAGTGGTTGTGGTAATGAAGGCAGATGCAGCAGAGGTTGTACTGATGGCGTTCTGTCCTTGGCAGGTGGATGAGTCAACAGCCCCAAGACTGGCAGCCAGAAGCGCTGAGTTTAGTGCCAAAAGAGCAGATGAGGCAGAGACAGGAGGGAAGAGTAGTGACTGGAGCGAATTGTCCGTGAAATTCTCAGGCACGGCTAAGGGAGCTTCGGTTTTCTCAGTTGTGTCAGTTGGTGCTGTGGATAGAGAGTCCAACAGTGGAGCTAAAGATGACAGGAGGTTGCTTTGTTGTTGGTTCTGCTGTGATATGTCAAGTTGTGGAAGTCCAAGCCCCCCCAATGGTAATAGGGGGTTATGTAAAAGAGATGCCATTAGCAAAGTCTGAAGAGCGTTGCTCTCTGGGTCTCCCACAGCTGAAGGCAAGGCTAGAGGTGGGTTCTGGAGCCCCAGGAGGCCAAGGTCTGCATTACCCAGCAAAGATGAAGATAGCAAATTGAACAGACCTTGATTCAGAAGCTGTTGGTGCTGGTTCAAGCTGAGGGAGAGTGGCAATGACCCCAGCAGTGCTAAGTTCAACAGAGCAGGGGAAGCAGCAAATGGCAGGACCTGTTCCTGGCCCAAGAAGGAAAAGCCGTCTCCAGCAGGGCCCAGTGGGCACTGTAACTCACTGCTGCCTTCACTGTTGTTGCTCGGAGCCAGGCTGGGAGCAGGTGAGGCCTTTGCAACCGGGGATTGGTTGGGTCGAAAAGTTGAAGAAGCAGGATTTGTTACAATGGGGGTTGAAGGTAACTTCAGTGGTAATGTAGTCCCTGAGTTCTGCTCTGTAGCTGTCTGGACTAGCTGTCCTACAAGGCCAAGAAGATGGCTGCTGAGGTCCTGGGAAGCAGGAGAGAGGCTGGGATTTTTGCTTTGGCTTGGGGATTCCACAACTGATGGGTTAGATGTTTGAGTAGATAAGAGGGTATGACCAGCAGCTAAGTGTGAATGAAAAACTTTGGATTTTCCCACATCATCTTCAAGCAGTACCCCAATCCCTGCCAGTTTAGATATGCCAGGGTTAAATTTAGCATGTCCACTAGGACTAGTGGGTGGAAGTAACTGCCCACTAGTATAATGTGGACTAATATTAAGGCCTGGAGAGTTCCTCTGTCTTTTACGCTTCATCATTACATCTTTTCTCTGGGAGGAAGTCCTGCTGGGGATTCCCCGACATTCGTGTGTGCCAGCAGTGGAAAGCAAGGTGTTTGGGTTCAGCAGCCGACTTGGTAAAGTGCTTGGGGCGGTGGCTTCTGGTTTGGTTTGATTTGCCATTTGAGCCTTGGCGGCTGCTGTAAGAAGGCTACTGGCTGGAAAGGAGGCATTGTTTTGCTGGCCTAAAATGCATCCAAGGGGAAAACCCAATAATCCTTGTGCTGCTCCCAAAGACACAGGTGGTGTTGTTTTATTGCTTTGGTGGGTTAAGGCATGGCTGGCATTTGAGGAGGATCCCAGGTGACCCTGACCTAATGGAGGAAGGCCTTCAAGTATTGCTTTTGGACTAGGGGGAACAGAGCATTTAGGAGAGTCAACAGGCCGTGGAGATCTAGAACTTGACCTACAAGGGCCAGGGAAGTGCTCAGATGAAGCAGAGGAGTGGCGAGAACGCTGAGGGGATGGTTCAACACTGCCAGCTGGAGAGGAAATGGAGGACACTGATGACCTAGTAGTGGAAGGAGATGTCAGAACTCCCCCCCCCTAGAGAATGCAGAGTAGTGTGTAGAAACCACTGGAGAACAGCGATTTCCAGGATTATGATCAGAAAGTGGGTATGGGTTCATTATAGGAACCTGAGAATGGATGGGTGGTGGAGAGTTCAGTGGGTGATGCTTTGGACTAGGTGGCCTGCAATTGCTGGAGTCCAAAATGCCAAGTGGATCCTTTTCAGGGAAGGCAAATGGCCGTCGTGGACCCTGAGAAGATTCATCTAGTGTCCTGGGGAAGGTGCCACCTGGCACAAAACTACAAGAGCTTAGAGGCAAGGACTTGGGGGACAAATTTTGAAGTTCCTGACTGCACGAAGGGTATGTTAATCGGTTTTTGGAAGACTTAGGTTGTGTAAAAGAGATAGAGCACAGCTCATGGGATATGGCTTGTTGAGTCCTAGGGATACATCTCATAACTACCATTTGATGGTATTTGACAGTTCCTTAAAGCATGGGGCTCACCCAGGGATGTCCCTTGCTGCTTGGGAACAGCAGTTCGATTACTGGGACGGTGTCCAGAGTACCTTTCTCCTGGACTGGTAGCAAAGGGGTCTGGCTTGTGATCTAAGCCTTTATCCACAGGGTGGTGTGCAGGCAAACTGTGAGTTTTTTCCATCATAAGTTTGGTGAAAATGTCAGGATCCAGATAATAGGGATGCTGTCCCATCTTTGGGCTAGTGGACGTTCCATGAAAGTTTTGAGTGGAGGCACATCCAGTAGCTTGGTTTTGTAGTGCAAGGGGAGTACTTTCAATGCTCTTGTACAGAGTGGCAAGGGCCACAATTTTCCTACGATGGTTGCACAGTTTGGTCATGTCTTCCTCAGCCTTAACATCCTCAGCACTGCGCTTCTTAACAACTGCCTTGGGGTCAAAGTTAAAAACCTTGTAGATGTTAAGAGGACACTCTAACCCACACTTACAGGTTCCATCAGTCACAAGGTAAGTTCTTATTTGATCCATAGAGGTAAGAAATGTACCACTCGGACTGACATACACCACAGTGCCAGGCTCCACCCTCCTCTGCCAGCCAATTGGCACTTGGACCGCTGAGGTCCCTCCATAGTTATCTCCTCCTCCACTCTCATTGCCGCCATTCATTTTGCTCTCTCTTCTCTCTTGTACCTGCTCATCGCGGCACAGAATGAGTGTTAAGTCTGCATGTGATCCTCGCTGCCCACCATAGTGCAGTCACAGTATCGGGTCCCCGTGGAGGGAAGCTGGACAGAGTCTAAATCAAGTTTGTTCCACAAGGCCTCTCTTGGCACTGAAAAACACCAGCCAATTTGGCCTGCTAAGGATCCATGTTGTATGACTCATCCATGCAGCTGACTGGTGGTTGTTGATATTCTTCAGTCGGATACTTTCTACTGGGAGGATCCAATGAATAGGTTTCTTTGTCTATGTATCTTTAGCAGAACAGCTTATTCTTGCTTTGACAACCAGGCAGTCTGCTCAGTTCTTCTCACAGCCTCCAAGTCTTTCCCTGAAGGTCTTTTGTAGCAGTGGGGGGAAATAAATAGAACAACAAAGGGCAATAAATATTTCCCCTTTTTTATTGCTCCCCCTTCATTGTTGTTGTTGTGTTTGCTGTCTGTTGGTTGTTGTTCTTGCAGCAGCCCCTCCTTAGGCTCCTCTGGGCAGGCAATGGGGGGTTGCTGTTTTACTAGAGGCTGGATGTCTGGGTTCATAGGAAGGAGGTTGATCACAAGGTGCACTGAATACCTGTTTCCATCCTTAGGGGTCTTTTCGCTACGAGGAAAAGGGGCAGGTTATATGTTTGTCTGGTTCAGGCCTGTGGTTCCTGCTGGATTTCCCAGCTTCACCTGTCTCTCTCTCTTTTCAGTGGCTGTTTTCTGAGCTGGCATTCTATTGGCTGATTGGATCAGCCAATAGAATGCAAGCTCAATCCTATTGGCTGATCCCTGCTTTTTTGCAGGTGTTAGGTTTTTTTTCAGCCGGCTCTCCCCCATTGATTCCTATGGGGAAATCGTGCACGAGCACGTTTTGCCAGCTCACTGCTACCGTAAGCAGCGCTGGTATTGAGGTGAGATATGGAGCTAAATTTTGCTCTACGCTCACTTTTTTGCGGCTAACGCCGGGTTTCTAAAAGCCCGTAATACCAGCGTTGTCTGTAGGTGAGCGGTGAGGGAAAACTGCTTGTTAGCACCGCACAGCCTTATCGACAAAACTCATAATCTAGGCGTACATTACTTTAAAAAAAAGATTACATTAGATTAATCTATAATTACAAAAAATAAAAAAGGCTAACATTACAGAAAGTAATAAACCAAATTATCAAACATTAAAAAAGTAAACCTAATCCCTATGAAAATAAAAAAGCCCCCCCAAAATCTAAACCCCCTAATCTAAGAATAAACTACCAATAGCCCTTAAAAGGTACTTTTGCAGGGCATTGCCCTAGTTAAGATTAAAAAAATATTAAGTCCCCCCTAACAGTAAAGCTCCCCCCACCCACCAAGCCCCCCAAAATAAAAAAAAACTAACACTAAAGAAACCTAATCTACCCATTGCCCTGAAAAGGGCATTTGTATGGGCATTGCCCTTAAAAGGGCATTTAGCTCTTTTTCACTGCCCCCCCCCCCAAATTTAAAAAAATACCTAACACTAAAGCCCCAAATAGGTACTCACGTTTTTTGAAGTTCAGCAAAGGCGGCGCCACAGCAAAGGCGGCACGGAGCAGAGGTCCGGAGCGGTCTTCCCAGAAGTTGCGATCCTCGGCGGCAGTCATCGGCAGCGGTGGCGCTCCTTGGCAGTGGCTGCGCTCCTCCACGAAGGTGTGGAGGTTCCTCTTCATGCGATCGTCCGCAGCACACTAAAGAAAGAATTCAAGGTACCCCATATTTATTTATTCCTATTGGCTGAAATTTTCAAAATCAGAAAATAGGGTTAGAGCTACTGAAATCTTATTGGCTGAGTTGAACAGCCAGTAGGATTTCAGTAGCTCTCATTCTATTGGCTGCTATGAAACATTCAGCAGCCAATAGAATGAGAGCTACTGAAATCTTATTGGCTGATTTGAACAGCCAATAGGATTTTAGTAGCTCTAATCCTATTGGCTGTTTTGAAAACTTCAGCCAATAGGAATGCAATGTAGCCCAAACTGATGGTGGTACCTTGCATTCAATATTCAGTATACCACGGACATCGGATGAAGAGGAGCCTCCATTTCGCCGAGGACCGCCGCTGCTGAGGACCGCCACCACTGCCGAGGACCACCAACGCCGCCACAGATGACCACCGCCGAGGATCGCCACATCTGGGAAGACCGCTCCGGACCTCCGCTCCGCGCCGCCTTCACTGTGGATGAAGATGATGGACCCGCCTGGAAGAAGACCTTCTCTGCTGGACTTCTGAAACTGTGAGTACCTATTTGGGGCTTTAGTGTTAGGTTTTTTAAATTTTTGGGGGGGTTTGTTTTTTTAGATTAGGGTTTTTTTGGACAAATTTCAAAAGAGCTGAATGCCCTTTTAAGGGTAGTGAAAAAGAGCTATGAATGCCCTTTTAAGGGCAATGGCCATACAAATGCCATTTTCAGGGCAATGGGTAGATTAGGTTTATTAGTGTGTTTTTTTATTTTATTTTGGGGGGTTTGGTGGGTGGGGGGTTTTACTGTTAGGGGGGACTTTATTTATTTTTAAAGTAAAAGAGCTGTTAAACTTAGGGCAATGCCCTACAAAAAGCCCTTTTAAGGGCTATTGGTAGTTTAGTATTAGATAAGGGGGTATTTTTATTTTTATAGGGGTATTAGTTTAGGTTTCATTTTATTATTTTTGATAGCTTTGTTTATTTTTTCTGTATTTCTATTTTTTGTAGCTTGGGGGGTTGTATTTTCAACACATAGACTGCCCTCTGGGCAAGCTTATCGACTAGTTTATAAATAAATCTCTTATATGGATCAGTCAACCTAACTTTAAAACATAATGTGTTCAATCACAATCCCTTAGAAAAACGTATCAAACGTATCAGCAGAAAATCACCATTAAAGTCTTGGGGATTTTCGTAGATAAATAATTTGATAATTTTTTCAAGGATTGTGATTGAACCTGAAGTTATTAAAATTAAAGTATATAATATCTTAACAATGGTGCTGCATCTAATAATTCCACAGCATGACTCAGGAATGTTAGGATTCCTGTAGGAACATCACTGGAAGAAATTTCAACAATAGGATCGCTAAGGTTTAGAATGCTACACAAGCTCAAATCAAATAAAAACAAGTGCAGACTGGAGATGCATTAAAGAATCAGCCATTTCTGATGTAGTTTTCTTTTTAAAAGTTATTTTCAAGGCATTCCTTATGTAAACAGCTCTGCGGTTTCACAAGAATCCAGGCAGTTTTACATACGTGCCCACAGTCTATTTGTTTTTTGGGTCTCAGCTTAGAAAATAAGGGTATGTACAGATATGTGTAATTGGTTTAGAGCTTTTTCTTTATGGAAAAAATACAAAAAGCATTTCTTCATTTATGTTAGTCTACAGATTCTTTTAATGTTTATGCTGGGTTACACAATATTTGATTGAAAAGGCTTCAAAAAGAAAAGGATCTGGAGAGTTTTCTCTTGTGTTTGAAAAAGATTTTCTACACATAAATATAATGCACTTTAAGAATTAAATCCTGGAGCCAATATAAATGACATTACGCTGCTTTCTGCGTATAGCATCTTACAATCACCTATATTTGTGTTTTTCTGTTAGCGTAATTAGTATTTTGAGTGTTTTGAGAAAAGCTTGCTACATTTTAATTTGTGAGAAAAAACTGTGAGATCTGTAGTGCGAAAATCTTTAAAGAATTACGCTGAGATTAGAGAGGCAATTTCATATATGCCCATGGGATACCTATGTTCAACCCATTCTTGGAAAAAATAATTACGGTTTTTATTTTGTACTTATAACTAGTGATGTTGCGAACAGTTCGCCGGAGAACAGTTCCCGGCGTCATAGCTTGTTCGCGTTCGCCGCAGCGGGCAAACATATGCGATGTTCGATCCGCCCCCTATTCGTCATCATTGAGTAAACTTTGACCCTGTATCTCACAGTCTGCAGACACATTTCAGCCAATCAGCAGCAGACACTCCCTCCCAGTCCCTCCCAGCTCCTGGGCAGCAGCCATTTTAGATTCATTATGATCCTGCATTCTTAATGAGAGGAGTGATAGTGCTGCTGCTGGTGATTTTATAGGGAAATTTATAGCTAGGCTAGTGTATTCAGTGTCCACTACAGTCCTGAAGGACTCATCTGATCTCTGCTGTAAGGACAGCACCCCAAAAAGCCCTTTTTAGGGCTAGAACTTCAGCCCAAAAAGCCCTTTTTAGGGCTAGAACTTCAGTCTTTTTTGTTTTGTTTTTTTTTGTTATCTAATTGCATTTTCCTGCCTGTCAGCCTGTGTGTGAGGCTCACAGCATATACTGTGCCTACTTGCTCACTGCCACCACTTATATCTGGTGTAACATTAGTGTAAATTTAAAAAAAAAAAACTTTTGCATCACAATTTCTTTGCACAAAAGGCAATCCCGGACCCCAACCTGTACTCGATTGTGCAAAAGGAAGTAACCTTACCATGGGTCCTAGACTGCACGTCTTTGTAATTCTCTGTCTGGGAAATTATATATCTATCAAATTATCTATTTATCTATCAAATCTATCTAACTATCAATCAATATTGCATCTATTGATCTATGCAATTCGTATCTATCAAATGTATATTGCATCTATTGATCTATGTAATTCGTATCTATCAAATGTATATTGCATCTTTTGATCTATGTAATTCGTATCTATCAAATGTATATTGCATCTATTGATCTATGTAATTCGTATCTATCAAATGTATATTGCATCTATTGAGCTATGTAATTCGTATCTATCAAATGCATATTGCATCTATTGATCGATGTAATTCGTATCTATCAAATGTATATTGCATCTATTGATCTATGTAATTTGTATCTATCAAATGTATATTGCATCTATTGAGCTATGTAATCTATGTATCAATCTATGTATCAAATCTATCTATCTCGTGGTTGTGCAAATGGACTGTTTGCAGTTGTTTGCGGTGCGTTACACGGGGAGTTTGGTCTGTCACTGTCAAGCGGGCGTAACCCTTACACTACCTGATCGATACAACATCATACCTGATGTTTTAAAGCACATTATTCCAAACAATTTAGGAATGTTAGGTGATTTAGGCCCTTTATGGCTTAAAACCAGACTCTGCATCAACTATGCAATTTTCCGTGGGAGTTTTGCCATGGATCCCCCTCCGGCATGCCACAGTCCAGGTGTTAGTCCCCTTGAAACAACTTTTCCATCACTATTGTGGCCAGTAAGAGTCCCTGTGGGTTTTAAAGTTCGCCTGCCTATTGAAGTCAATGAAGTCAAATTTTTAGGTTCGCGACATCACTACTTATAACTACAAGTTTCTAAGGGATTTTTGCACATACAGTGAACTAAAATTGCGATTTTCACTGTGCATATGTAATATGATTTATTCCTGTTTCACTTACATACAAATGTAATTTTTTTGCTAAAATATGATTTTTAGTGTAATACAATTTTTCCCATCTTATTTTTGTGTGAATGGTTAAATGATTCATTTTGTATAATGTTTAAAATACACATTTTATTGTGCACTTTTCATACAAGAATGCAGTATATGCCCCTTAGCAAGACATCCTGTTTTCAGGGTAAAAAAAATAATTTATGCTTACCTGATAAATGTATTAATTTCCGGATATGGTGAGTCCACGGCTTGAGTAATAACTGTTGGGAATATCACTCCTGGCCAGCAGGACGAGACAAAGAGCACCACTGTTAAACTGTTAAGTATCATTCCCTTACCCACAACCCCCAGTCATTCGACTGAAGGGAAATGGAGAAAAAGGAGTAACACAAGGTGTAGAGGTGCCTGAGGTTATAGTCAGAAAACCAACTGTCTTTAAATAAAGGGTGGGGCTGTGGACCCACCATATCTGGAAATAAATAAATTTATCAGGTAAGCATAAATTTAGTTTTTCTTTCCTAAGATATGGTGAGTCTACGGCTTGAGTAATTACTGTTGGGAACCAATACCCAAGATAGAGGACACGGATAAATAGGGAGGGTCAAGACAGGCAGTCCTAAACAGAAGGCACCACCGCTTAAAGAACCTTTCTCCCAAAAGAAGCCTCAGCCGAGGCAAAAGTATCAAATTAGTAAAATTTGTAAAAAGTATGTAGAGAAGACCAACTTGCAGCCTTGCAAACTTGTTCCACAGAAGCTTAATTTCTGAAAGCCCAAGAAGAGGAAACAGCTCTTGTGGAATGAGCCATAATTCTCTCAGGAGGCTGCTGTCCAGCAGTCTCATAAGCCAAACGAATTATACTTCGTAACCAAAAAGTAAGACTAGTAACAGTAGCTTTCTGACCTTTACATTTCCCAGAGAAACAGACAAAGAGGGCAGAGGACTGGTGAAAAAATCCTTATTAGCCTGTAAGTAAAATTGAAGAGTACCTACAACATCTAAATTGTGCAACAAACGTTCTTTGGAAGAAGAAGGATTAGGACACAGAGAGGGAACAACATTTTCCTGGTTGATATTTCTATTAGAAACAACCTTAGGGAAGAGGCGGAGCGTGCGGTCTCCTAAGATGGCCGCAACAAACTAAAGCTCTTCCGACGGACCGGGAACTATACAAAATAAAACTATTCTAATCAGCACTGTTGAGATCCTAAAGTTGCAGTTTACTGGGGGAGGCAAGCCGGATCACAAAGACACCACTTGGTATGGCTTTTTTTGTCCCCACGGAGTATTGTCATAGGGACTGACTGTCGGCACTAACGGAGGCCTACAAGACGCAAGGTGTTGTACGGGAGCTTGACCGCCACAAGGCAGGATGAAACCCTAGCTACGTATAAGATCGAAAAGATATTACGGGCAATATCTGCCTAAAGCCCTTAATGATTTGTGGAGCGAGCACCAGTTAGATCAAACTCCAACTCGAGACGGTTTGCAAATGCTCCGGAACACCAATACATCGTTTAGAAGGGTGAGAGAAACTGACTAGCGATAAGTATGCTACGACATTGCCTGACACCAGCACCTATTTTATTCCGGTAAGAAGATAGAAGTAGCTCTAACTATATTTGTACGAGCTATGCAAAGACTTATGTGTAATATTGGCCGCAGAAACTACGTAATGGCTTTACCTCATTGCTGTGCCGCAGGGAACCATAAATGATCTGTAAGACCAAGAAATCTTTAATCTTTGGAAAAAGGGGCCTCCTAGTACATGTTTTGCTATAACTTTTCCCATGCAAGATACTTATAAATGTTACCACAAGATTATAACAACCCCTGCACAGAGAATTTGTCCATTGGTTTGTACTAGACATTAATTCTGATATCCTTGTTAGAGTTGTGACGCAGTTACACAGAAACGTAAATTAAACCCTGAACGATCAGTGCACCACTGTTATAGAGCTTGAAACTTTGTTTACTCCAATTTTATAAAGAGGTCAGATTACTTTGGATTCCTTGCTGTAATGGTGAACTTTATATACCTTCCCCAACCAGCTTCTCTTTACCTCGTAATTTAGGATAATAGACCAAGGGACCAAATAACGCCTAGACTGTATTGCTGCACTCCAACACCTATAATTCTACACTAGGTATTTCAGCGCACCCCACAATAGAAGAAAATTTGTGGCCATATCTTGATTTTTGGGTCAGTGACACGAAGAACTCCTTAACAACACAATAAATACAGCCTATTCCCCCCCCTTTCCCGCTGTCCCGTGTGTCAGTGGGTCATATCCACCTTCCCTTGCCCGCGATCGCTCTGTGAGAGCAAAGCCCTGGG
Organism: Bombina bombina; assembly: GCF_027579735.1. Lineage (NCBI taxonomy): Eukaryota > Metazoa > Chordata > Amphibia > Anura > Bombinatoridae > Bombina > Bombina bombina. The sequence continues at coordinate 288,819,973 of NC_069501.1, read as the reverse complement.
GACTTAAGGCTCATTCAATACGCTACAAAGTCACTCCTGCCATACCATCATACAAATATTTCATAATGTCACAGAGAAGGGCAGGAAAGGCAGACAAACATCTAAAAACTCCCCAAAAATCTCAGGAGACAGTGAATGCCTTCTTTAAACAGGCCGATAAGAACAAAAATAAAAACGAATCCACTATTCCGCACCCTCCAGTCTCAGAAGAAAAAATGGATGACTCTGAGGATTCCAGGTGCACGACGCCAGAAGCCACTGACTCAATAGATGAACCACCTATCACTTATAGAGCCATGGAGGCGCTAATAGATCAAGTTAAAACATGCATCAAAAGTGAATGTGCTGAATTAAAAAAAGATATAACAGATCTTAGTCGCAGAGTTGATTCACTAGAGGAACATGAGTTTGTTTTTTCTCAGAAAATGGCAGATCTATCTTCCAAGGTATCACATCAACAACATAACTATACAGATTTAGAAGAAAAACTGGACGAACTTGAAAATCGCACCAGGCGAAACAATCTACGATTCCGAGGGATCCCTGAAACAGTGCAAAACAACGAAATAAAAGAATTCCTAAGGGGTCTATTCTCAGAAATGGCTAATGGTGAGGAGGGTATAATGCTAACAGATGTGGCCCTAGACAGAGCACACAGGGCCCTTCGACCAAAACCTGATGCTGATTCACCGCCGAGGGATATTATTGTCAGATTTCAAAGCTACCCACAAAGGGAAGACATCTACAACTTGGCCAGAAAGAAACAAGCAGTGATATATCAAGGAAGCAGAATACAGATCTTCCAAGACCTTTCCTCGAGGACTCTGCAAAAACGGAGGGACTTTTCAATCTTAACCCTTCACCTAAGACGACTAAACATTCCATATAGATGGGGTTTTCCCACCTCTGTAATCATCTCGAGAAACGGCAATAGACTTGAATGCAGATCCATATCTGATATTGGCAAATTCTGTAATATGGCAGGAATACCTACACCCACACTGGACGCAGAGCTGTCATCTCATAATACCTTGCCGGACCAATTGGCCCCAAAACAGCAGAGGAAAGCATGGTCCATCAATACCAGTACACAACTTAAAAGGAAACAAGACAACACAGTGAATACGGACTCAATACAACCAGGTTGAACTAAATATATTGACTTGTTGCCAAAGACCGTTGTTTACTATACATGTCCCAGTGTCTGTCCACGCTTATTTTTTAGGCTGATGAGTCATCATCAGAAATTCTTACAATAATATGAAGAAATATTGAGTGAGAATAATGACTGAAGGAATTGGGCAAGTATATCAGTTATTAAGTTCTACTGTTCCAGTTATTGGTTTAGTTAAAATGAACGAAAGTTAAATGTAAACAGGGTTATTACATTAGAAGTCTACTATATACTACATGTAATAGGCATGCGTTAACAGCTCAGGTTAGATGACAATGTTCATGTTTCAATGTAGTAACTATTATAAGGGATTTGTTTAGTACATAAGGGCTCCCGAAAGAAAATGAGATGTATCCCCCATAGTATTCACTCCAAAATAACTACCCCCAATATAGATAAATCTAAAATATAACTTAGTATTCTGTAACTTCAAAGACCGATTTTCAAGGTTGGCAATGTTCATAGGGCTGGTTACACAGGGGTGTCCAGGATTAAAATTAGAGAAAAAAATTAGGTGAGTTGGATATCTTATATACTATGTTGATTAGCATGGATTTCTATAGCTAAGGATATTAACAGCTGTAACATTGGCAGAAAAGTGTGTAGTTACCCGGTCTGTTATTCTGCCTCATTTGTTGAAAGTTTTTCAAGATTTAAAATATTTGCATTGTATTTGTTAATTAAAATACTGTTTACTGTATCTCTTCACAATACGACGAGATTTGCTCTATCTAAAAGGTAATAGTTCACTTACCCCCTGCTATATCTTTCCTTCCCTTCTCTCCCCATCTTTGTTTATCTCCTCTTCTCTAGACAACAGGCACACAAGACTAATAAGGTAAATTACTAACCTAGTGATCTCTCCAGCTAAAACTAGGGCTGAAAATGAATACAATTAGAGTAGCAAGCCAGAATGTAAAGGGTTTCTTATCAGCGGGCAAACGATCAATTGCCTTTTTTGATTTTTATAAAAAGGGGATTGATGTTATCATGCTGCAGGAGACTCACTTTAAGAAAAGAAATGAACCTCAGTTAGCCACACGACATTTTGACAAGCACTTCCTCAGCTCAAACACAAGTAGACATAATGGTGTTTGTATTTCGTTCAAACGGGGCACCCCCTTTGAATTGACACAGAAATATACCGACAAAGAGGGTAGACTATTGATCCTCGTAGGGCTATATTACGGTAACTTGGTCACCTTTGTCAATGTATATGCCCCGAACCGGCCCACTCCCCATTTTTTTAAAACGGTTATCAATGCTATTCTTGACGTCTCCAAAGGTCCAATTATAATGGGAGGGGACTTCAACTTTACCATGCACCCCTCTCTAGACAATTCCACAGGGAAATCATATCTCAGTAATAAAGCCCTGAAAGCCAATTGTGAAGTCATACACTCCATCTCACTTTTTGATACCTGGAGAGTCGCACACCCTACACAGAAAGATTACACCTTTTTTTCTCACCCCCAACATTCCTACTCCAGACTGGATTATATCATGTGTAGCCAAACACTCTTAACTAGCCTGACCCAGTCTATCATATCACACACACCTTGGTCAGACCACAGCATGGTCGTGTCCACCTTTCTCTGGACAACTAAACCGACAAACACACTGACTTGGAGATTAGACGAGACTATTCTGGCAAATCAAGAAACAGTAAAGGAAGTAACTAAAGCGACTGAGGAGTTTTTTTTACATAACAAACCAGAAGACACATCAGTAGGCAATAATTGGGAGGCGTATAAATGCTTCATAAGAGGACACTTAATCAAATATACCGCTAGACAACGGAAATTGGGGAAAGCTCAATTCACCTCACTGACTGACACTTTGAACGCAGCTGATAAAGCACACAAGGCAGACCCAACTTCAGACCAAAAGCTGACTGACCTTAAGCTAGCACGGGAAGGTCTCAACAATTATTTAACCCAAAAAGCCCACTTGAGGGCGTTAACAACCAAAGCCAAGTTTTTTGTAGAAAGTAATAAAGCGGGGCGTTTGTTAGCAAGATCCCTTAAAAGAAGACAGATTAATTTGTTTATTAGGACTATTATACATCCCGCTAGAGGACCGGTCAGCAAACACGAAGAAATAGCAGACACGTTTGTTTCCTATTATACAAAGCTCTATAATATCAATCCCAACATCACCAAGGAGACTACTAAAAATATTTCTCATTATCTTGCTTCTCTGGAGACCCCTTGTATCTCAGAGGAAGATTGCCAGGTTTTAGACGCCCCAATAACAATCCAAGACATAGTAAACACCATTAAGGCACTCCCAAATGGTAAATCTCCTGGACCCGACGGGTTACCTGCCAAATTTTACCAACTATTCCAGGCTCATCTCTGCTCCCCACTACACGCATTATTCACATCTGTAGATAGCGGAGGGACATTCTCTACCTCTTTACTAGACGCCATAATTACAGTGATACCGAAGGCAGACAGAGCGGGGACCCTGGCGGGTAACTATAGACCCATCTCCCTTCTAAATACTGATATAAAGATCTATGCTAAAATTCTCTCTAACCGCCTTAATGTAATTCTACCTAAGATCATACATCCGGATCAAGTTGGCTTTGTAAGGGGCAGAGAGGCAAAGGACAACACAATTAGAGTGTTGCAATCTCTGCAGTGTACATCAGATAACAGGACCCCTCTAGCGCTTCTGTCATCTGACGCTGAGAAGGCCTTCGACAGGGTCAACTGGCAGTTTATGTGGGGGGCTCTGTCGAAGTTCGGCTTCTCGGAAGCTTTTATAACAAGAATTCAGGCATTGTATTCAAACCCCCAAGCTAGAGTCCGAGTGAATGGAACCCTTTCACCGTCTTTTCATATAACGAATGGAACCCGCCAGGGTTGTCCCCTGTCGCCTTTATTATTTGCAATAACTATCGAAATTCTAGCAATAAAAATTAGAGAAAACAAAGATATACTAGGCTTGCAATATAATCAAGTAAACCAAAAGTGCCTATTGTTTGCGGATGATGTGATCTTCACTCTCCAGTCACCTTCTACTTCCCTCCCTGCCCTGGTAAACACCCTAGAGGAGTATGGGCAGGTCTCTAACTTTTCTATAAACATGGAAAAATCAGGCATAATGTTATTGAATCTCCCTCAGCAAGATATTGACTTTATACGGATACACACGCCATTTCGTGTTACAGACAAGCTCAAATACTTAGGTCTAAATCTTCCCCAGAATAACACAGACCTCTTTCGGTGTAATTATATCAGTCTACAAAAAACAATCAAAAACCTTTTGGAGGGATGGCATAGGCAGGGTCATCTTTCCTGGTTCGGGCGGGTGAACACCATTAAAATGATGATAATACCTAAATACCTATTTCTCTTCCGGACACTACCGATGGCCCTGCCTATATCATATTTAAGGTCGCAACAGAAAATTATCAACTCATTCATATGGTCCTATAAAAAACCTAGAGTTTCCCAGCACACACTATACATGCATAAAGAGGATGGAGGTCTTAGTGCGCCAAACTTCTTAAACTACTACAAGGCGGTACACTTGTCCAAAGTGATCTCCTGGACACATTCTCGACAATCAGACCTATGGGTGCAGGTAGAGAGCTCCCTTATTGGAACAAACCAAATGAGAGATATAGCATGGTTGCCTAAAACTCACAGACCACCACAGGCATACCAGAACGCCTATGTCAAGGCCACTCTAGACATATGGGACTCGGTTTTAGCCAATAATACTGAAATCTCCACCCCGGTTTCGCCTCTCACTCCCTTACTAGGCAACCGGCTATTCTTAGATAAGGTCTCCTTTACCCACTGGAACTCCGAGAAACATTTATGTAATTTGCCAATATATCTCTTACTGGAATCAGGAAAATTTAGGGACAGGACTGAATTAAACGACAAGCTGGGAGCACCCTTTCATGGTTGGTTCTCATACCTACAGATAAGACATGCGCTTCATAACAACACACACAAAGCTCACATATTTAGACCACTGACTGTATTCGAAAAGATATGTATTAATCCCGACTACAAAAGATCACTTCTTTCTTCGACATATAGACTTTTGAGAGGGTCTTTTCCTGACCGTAGCCCTACTTTTCTAAAGAAGTGGGAGACTGAGGGACTGGAGGGGATCACGAACGAGGACTGGAAAACCAGTTTTAAAGTTACACATTCTGCTTCCACCTCGGTGCTCTTAACCGAGCTGAATTATAAAATACTCTCTCGCTGGTATCTGACACCACAGCGTCTTAGATACATTTTTCCGACTACTTCCTCAGCATGCTGGAGGCGCTGTGGGGGGATAGGTAGCCTGACTCACATATGGTGGGATTGCCCACTTCTGGTGGAATTCTGGTCACATATAGAAAGATGTATTAATAAAATACTAGGAACAAATTTTTCTCTCAATAGTAAACATATTATGCTCAACATCCTTCCACCAACACATTGTATCTACCGCACAAAACTTCTCCAATTGATGCTAACAAGCGCAAAAAGACTAATTCCGCGACTATGGAAGAGCCAAGACATCCCCACTCATACACAATGGCTAGCTGAGATGGACCATATTATAACACTAGAAAAATATCATTATAACTATATCGGCAAACACGACTTTATCAATGATATACTCTTTATCTGGGAACAGGGTATATCTACCCTAGTTTAACACACAATCAGTGCAGACGAACATTTAGGAGAACTGGATACACTCTCTTACTCTCTCCCCTTTCCTCCCTCCCCAACCTTCCCCTTATACTATTGCCTTTTTGTATAACCTCCAAAGATAGAAAACTATAGATAGAAGATAATCATGTGGTGGCATAAAAACTTTGTGATATAAAGGATCTAGAGAACCTAGAGATACTATTTTAATGATTGCCATCTACTTCGGATGTTTTCTGTTATTTGTGTGAATTGTATTTTTCCATTTGTTGTATTGCTTTGAAAAAATTGAAAACGAATAAAAATTATTGGAATTAGAAACAACCTTAGGAAGGAAACCTAACTTAATACGAACAACCGCCTTATTGGCATGAAAAATAAGATAATGTGAATCACACTGTAGAGCTGAGAGTTCCGAGACTCTTCGAGCAGAAGAGATAGCAACAAGAAACAAAACCTTCCAAGATAACAACTTAATGTCTATGGAATGCAACGGCTGAAACGGAGCCAGCTGTAAAACTTTAAGAACAAGGTTAAGGCTCCAAGGACGAGCAACAGACTTAAAGACAGGTCTGATTTTGACCAAGGCCTGACAAAAAGTTTGCACATCTGTCAAACGTTTATGTAGTAAAACTGATAAAGCAAAAATCTGAACCTTCAGGGTACTGACTGACAATCCCTTCTCCAGGTCTTCCTGAAGAGAAATTCTAGGAATTCTAATTCTACACCAAGAGTAGCCCTTGGATTCACACCAATAAAGATATTTACACCATATCTTATGGTAAATATTTCTAGTAACAGGCTTGCGAGCCTGAATCATGGTCTCAATGACCGACTCACGCTTAGACAGAATTAGGCAATCTCCAAGCAGCCAGCTTCAGAGAAACGAGATTTGGATGAAGGAAGGGACCCTGAATCAGGAGGTCCTTCCTCAGAGGTAGTTTCGAAGGTGGGAGAGATGACATCTCCACTAGGTCTGCAAACCAGATCCTGCGAGGCCACGCAGGGGCTATTAGAATCACCAATGCCCTCTCCTGGTTGACACGAGCAATGGCTCGTGGAAGGAGAGCAAACTGAGGAAACAGGTATACCAACCTGAAAACCCAAGGAACAGCCAGAGCATCTATCAGAAGGGGCTGCGGATCTATTGACCTTGAACCGTACCTTGAAAGCTTGGAGTTCTGATGGGACGCCATCAGATCTAACTCCAGCACCCCCCATTTGAGGACTAAGCTGGAAAACACCTCTGGATGGCGTTCCCACTCCCCGGGATGAAAAGTCTGTCTGCTCAGAAAATCCGCTTCCCAGTTGTCTACTCCTGGAATATGGAAGGCAAATAGACAGCAATTGTGGGTCTCTACCCACTGAAGAATCCAAGTAACCTCCTTCATGGCTAAGGAACTCAGAGTTCCTCCCTGGTGATTGATGTAAGCCACAGAGGTTATGTTGTCTGACTGGAACCTGATAAACTGGGCTGAGGACAACTGAGGCCAAGCCAATAGACCTTGGTAAATAGCACTCAACTCCAAGATGTTGATGGGAAGAGCCGACTCCTCCCGAGTCCAAAGGCCCTGTGCTTTTTTTTTTTTTGCAACTTCATTTTTATTAGTTTTCTTAGGCATACAGTTCAACTGGTATGGGTACAGTTACAAACAAAAAGCATAACATTAGGAGCTCATACATACTGTGGTGTAACAATACAAAAAAATCTAGCGTAGCTTTAAGTACTCCAGTTCTATTCAAAACAGTATAAAGTCCAGCATGCTAGATTGTCTTTGGACTGGTGGTGTTTTCCGGTGACAAACCAGTTCAGAAGTTTTCATAGTATGCCTTCCAGCTTCGAGTGATCACTAGTAGTAGAGTGAGGAGGTAATGTAATAAAACGAAAACATGAAGCTATGCTTCTAACAGTAACCTTAACAGCAGGTGAGTGGTAAAACATAACAGTACATTTCAGATCAGAAAGTCTTAAGTAACTAGCATAACATCTATTATGAAAAACATGTAATATGTGTGTGGTGGTTTCTGGTCTAGCTGATGAAAGTAGTTATATAAGGAAGACCAACTTAATTAGTGGTGATATAAGGGTGTTAGCTGGGGTTTACTCTATTTAGTGTTTCCCAGTAGAACGTTACGTCCAGGAAAATTGGTAGTTTATTCCGTTTATAGAAACCATATTGTTCCATTGGAAGAATTTCATTTGTTTTTAGTTTCCACAATTGGTGAGTGGAGATGTAAGTAGACTTCCAGTGTTGCGCTATGAGTAGTTTAGCGCTATTAAGACATATTTGTGTGAGCAAGGAGCGTATTTTACATCTACAGGTTATAGTTTTATTCAATAGTGCAATTTCAGGTGTCAGAGTAAAGTCCTGTCCCAGTAGTGATTTTAGTATTTGGTCTATTGATGTCCAGTATGCTTCAAGCTTGGGGCAGCTCCACCACATGTGGACCATGTTCCCAGTCTCACTACAACCTCTCCAACACAGCGGGGAGGATGAAGGGTAAATTCTGTGCAATATGGCAGGTGTCAAGTACCAACGAAGTAATACTTTGAAATTTAGTTCTATCAAACAAGTAGATGAGGAGGATCTACATGTATTGCTGGAGATTTTTGCCCAATCAGATTCTTCTAAATGGATACCTAATTCGGTTTGCCATTGTATTGTGTATGGTGGGAGTGAGGGCTGGCTCGCTGTATCCAGCATTAGTTTGGATAATGATAAGGAACCTCTAGGTGGGATAGCTGTTAAACATAATTGTTCAAAGGAGGTTGGGGTTCAGGTGAGGTTCTGTCTAAGGGTGTTGTTATGCAAAAAATGGCTCAATTGGGAATATTTAAGCCAAGAAGTGAAAGCGCCATTCAACAAGTCATTTAATTCTAATTGTGGCTTTAGCCTTCCTCGTGCTAGAGTCTTGATAATGGGAATAGTTTCTGGTATTTCCCTTGCTATAGGTGTTTTCCCTACCGTTTATAGCCTCCCATAAATTCCATGTTGGGGGATATTGGGGTCATAGGGGAGCATGGTGTAGATAGTTTTGGCATGCTTATTATCAAGTGGTCCCAGTGGCCAAAGATATGTTTGTATAATGACAACTTATAGCATAAAGTGGGTCTGAGGTTTTTAGGGAGCCAATAAATGGTTCCGGGGTTAGGGGTTCTGAGAATCTGAGAGTCCAGAGAAACCCAAGCCTTAGCTTCTTTTTTATTGTGCCAATCTAGTATGTGTTGTAGTATAGTGGCTCGATAAAATAAATCTAGCTTAGGGACTCCCAGGCCTCCATTCTTCAGTGACCTATACATAGTTGTCACATTTATACGAGGGCTAATCTTGCCCCATACAAATGTATTAATAAGTTTTTGTAGTTGGGGAACGTAGCACCTGGGTAAAGTGATCGGTATTGTTTGAAATATGTATATTATTTTAGGGAGTAGCGTTATCTTGACAGCCTGTATTCTGCCCCACCAAGATAGGAGCAGAATACAGTAAGTAGGGTATGTTGCGTATTGTTAAGTAGCACCTTGTAATTAGAGTTGTAAAGCTGTGAAAGCCTGGGGGTCAAATGGATCCCCAAGTATTTTAATATAGATGATTGAAGTTTATATGGGCATATACTCCAAAGGCGCTCAAATTCAGTACTTGGTAGTGAGATGTTACGTACTTCAGACTTTTGCTTATTAATCGAGAAGTTGGAGAGGTTTCAAAAATATCAAATTCCAAATAGAGGGGGTATGGAAGTCATGGGTGATGTTAGTGTCAGCAGAACGTCATCTGCAGACATTGATACCTTATAGTTATTTGGTCCTTCTTTGAGTCCAGAGATTTCTAGATTATGTTGAATGTGGGAGGCCAGGGCCTCCATCGTCAGGACAAATAAAAGAGGGGAAAGAGGACAACCCTGCCTGGTACCGTTGCGTATGGGAAACCTCTGTGACAGGACTCTATTAACTGTAACTCTGGCTGATGGTGAGGAGTAAAGGTGAAATATTCTTTTAATCATAAGCTCCCCAAATCCGAAAAATGTAGGGTTCTCTTCAGAAAGGGCCAACTTAATCGATCAACGGCCTTCTCTGCATAATTCAAGACCAGGACAATTGGTAAATTAGAGTTTTGAGCATACTTTATCAGAAGAAATGTTCTGATAGTGTTGTCTCTGGTCTCTCTGAGCGGTACAAAGCCCACCTGATCTGCGTGAACAATTAAAGGCAGAAAAGAGTTAAGTCTTCTAGCTATGATTTTGGCGTACATTTTGATTTCCCCATTTAGTAATGAAATTGGATAATAATTACCTGGGTTATTTACCGGTTTCCCCTGCTTATGAATAACTGAAATGTGGGCCTCAAGCTGTTGTAGAGAAAAGAGACCTTTGTGGTCCAATGTGTTGAACATGTTTGCTAGGTGTGGCGTTAATATCTGGTTGAACTGTTTGTAGTAAAAGTTTGTGAGGCTGTCTGGTCCTGAGTTTTTGTGTGTGAGGTATGTGCTGGATTGCTTATAATATTTCTTTGGAGCTAATCAAGTTCTTTAGATATTTGATAATGGTTCAGGTAGTGTTGGGAGATGAGCATCTTCCAAGTATTGATCAATTAAGGTAATATCCGTGGGGGACCCTGTAGGTGTAGTTGAAAGTTTTTGCTATTTCTTTGCAATCATATGTCTCTGAACCGTCCGAAGTGGTCATTTTATGAATATAACTTGTAAGTCCGTTTTTTAAGTGATCTAGCTAGCAATGTTCCATCTCTATTCCCTTCAGTGAAATAAAGTTTTTTGAGATTATAGGCTTTCCTAAGGGCTTCTTTATTGAGTAGGTTATTCAAATTTTTCCTCGCTATGATTAGGTTGCTGGCGTCAGTAACATTGGAGGGGTTGAGTATATGCTAGTAAGTAGTAAGCTCAGTATTCTGTTGTACTCTATCTTATAGGATTTGACTAAGATAGCGTTTTTTTTAAGGAATTCTCCCCTAATCACCGCTTTGTGCACATCCCAGAGAATTTGTGGCGTGGTCTGTGTGGCATCGTTGTGATGAAAGTAATCCCTTAGTGTACGTGTTATTTTATCAGCTATTAGTGGTTGGAGTAAGAGTGTATTGTCTAACCTCCGGACAAAATCCGATGTGGGACGATCCGGCCATTCCAAATTTATTGAGACTGAGGAATGATCTGACCAAGGCGTTGTGTCTATATCAGAGGCTCGCACTAATGGGAGACCCAATTGGTCAATACAGATATAATCAAGACTAGAGTGTGTTTTGTTAGGGCCAGAGTAGAAAGTATATGATTTTTAGGACGGGTGCTGGATTCTCCATGTGTCGAGAAGTGTAAGAGAGCGTAAACCTTGCGTAATTGTTGTGAGAGATTTAAGGGGGTGTGAACATTTTGTCCCAGAGTGGTCCAGTGTTGGGTTAAGAGTAACATTAAAGTCCCCCGCAATAACAATGGTTCCTTTGGCTACCCCTAGTATTTCTTTGGTGATATTTTTAAAGAAACAGACTTGGAGACCTATCTATCAAGCCGTCAACTTTCTTGCATTCAGCGGCACCAATACGCTTGCCTAACATCGTGGCTGCGGACCTGAATACGAACTCCATATTTATTAAAAAAGACGGCAAAAAGCCACGCACCAAGTACGAGGCGATGAGCATCGGACTGTTGTTAACTAGCAGTCATCGATCTCACTGCTATTCAACTTTTTACCAACTTTATTTATACCATGTCACTAAACAACACCATATTAAAATGTTTAACCCCTATCCCGCCGCTCCCGGACCCCGACGCAGCCGCTTCCGGACCCCACTGCAACTTTATTAAAGTTATTAACCCCTATCCCGCTGCTCCCGGACCCCGACGCAACTTTAATAAAGTTATTAACCCCTATCCTGCCGCTCCTGGACCCCACCGCAACTTTATTAAAGTTATTAACCCCTATCCCGCTGCTCCTGGACCCCACCGCAACTAAATAAAAGTATTAACCCCCATTCCACTGCTCCCAGACCCCACTGCAACTAAATAAAAGTATTAACCCCTATTCTGCTGCTCCCAGACCCCACCACAACTAAATAAATGTATTAACCCCTAAACCCCTGGCCTCCCACATCCCTACCACTTACTAAACCTATTAACCACTAAACCGCCTGCCCCCCACATCGCCATAAACTAAATTACGCTATTAACCCCTTAACCTAACAACCCGCTAACTTTACATTAAAATTACAACATCCCTATCTTATAATAAATTAAACTATTACTTAACCTACCCTAACTATTATACTAAAATTAAATTAAACTATATTAAACTATTAATTAACCTACCCTAACTATAATACTAAAATTACATTAAACTACCAATTAAATTAACTATATTACATATTTAAAAATCTAACCCTACTCAAATTATTTAAATCTACAATTAAAAATTACTAAATTACAAAAAAAATAAACGCTAAGTTACAAAAAATAAAAAACACTAAGTTACAAAAAATAAAAAAAAAACACAGTATCAAAAATAAAAAAAGAATTACACCTAATCTAATAGCCCAATCAAAATAAAAAAGCCCCCCAAAATAAAAAAAACCCTAGCCTACAATAAACTACCAATGGCCCTTAAAAGGGCCTTTTGCAGAGCATTGCCCCAAAGAAATCAGCTCTTTTACCTGTAAAAAAAAATGCGAACACCCCCCAACAGAAACCCCCCCCCCACCCACACAACCAACCCCGCCAAATAAAAACCCTATCTAAAAAACCAAGCTCCCCATTGCCCTGAAAAGGGCATTTGTATGGGCATTGCCCTTAAAAGGGTATTTAGCTCTTTTACTGCCCAGACCCTACTCTAAAAATAAAACCCACCCAAAAAAACCTTAAATAAACCTAACACTAACCCCCGACGATCCACTTACAGTTTTTCCAGTTCTGCTTGAAGGATCCATCCAGCCGGCAAGAAGTCTTCATCCGGGCTGCCTCTTCCATCTTCATCCAGCCGGCGAAGTCTTCATCCATGCGGCCTCTTCTATCTTCGTCAATCCGGCGAGTAGCAGGTCCATCCTGAAGACATCCGGCGCGGAGCGGGTCCATCCTGAAGACATCCGACGAGGAGCTCCTCTTCAATACGGTCTCCGCTGATTTGAGCAGCTCTCATCCTATTGGCTGTTCCAATCAGCCAATAGGATGAAAGCTCAATCCTATAGGCTGATTGGAACAGTCTTCAAGCGGAACTTCAAAAACTGTAAGTGGATCGTCGGGGTTAGTGTTAGGTTTATTTAAGTTTTTTTTGCGTGGGTTTTATTTTTAGAGTAGGGTCTGGGCAGTAAAAGCGCTAAATGCCCTTTTAAAGGCAATGCCCATACAAATGCCCTTTTCAGGGCAATGGTGAGCTTAGGTGTTTTAGATAGGGTTTTTATTTGGGGGGGGTGGGTTGTGTGGGTGGTGGGTTTTACTGTTGGGGGGTTTGTATTTTTTTTTTACAGGTAGAAGAGCTGATTTCTTTGGGGCAATGCCCCGCAAAAGGCCCTTTTAAGGGCCATTGGTAGTTTATTGTAGGCTAGGGTTTTTTTTTGGGGGGGGGGCTTTTTATTTTGATAGGGCTATTAGATTACGTGTAATTATTTTTTATTTTTGATACTGTGGTTTTTAATTTTTTTGTAACTTAGTGTTTTTTATTTTTTGTAACTTAGTTTTTTATTTTTTGTAACTTAGCGTTTATATTTTTTGTAATTTAGTAATTTTGAATTGTAGATTTAAATAATTTGAGTAGGGTTAGGTTTTTTTAATATGTAATATAGTTAATTTAATTGGTAGTTTAATGTATTTTTAGGATAATAGTTAGGGTAGGTTAATTAATAGTTTAATATAGTTTAATTTAATTCTACAGGTAAGTTTAAATTTATTACAAGATAGGGATGTTGTAATTTTCATGTAAAGTTAGCGTGTTGTTAGGCTAAGGGGTTAATAGCTTAATTTAGTTTATGGTGATGTGGGGGCTGGCGGTTTAGGGGTTAATAGGTTTAGTTAGTGGTAGTGATGTGGGAGGCCAGGGGTTTAGGGCTAATACATTTATTTAGCTGCGGTGGGGTCCGGGAGCAGCGGGATAGGGGTTAATACTTTTATTTAGTTGCGGTTGGGTCCGGGAGTGGCGGGATAGGGGTTAATGCTTTTATTTAGTTGCGGTGGGGTCCGGGAGTGGCGGGATAGGGGTTAATGCTTTTATTTAGCGGCGGCGTGGTCCAGGAGCAGTGGAATAGGGGTTAATAACTTTATTTAGTGGTGGCGGGGTCCGGGAATGGCGGAATAGGGGTTAATAACATTATGTAGGTGGCGGCGATGTCGGGCGGCAGATTAGGGGTGTTTAGACTCATGTTAGGGTGTTAGGTGTAAACGTAACTGGTTTTCTACCATAGAAATCAATGGGATATCTGGCAGCATCGAACATAAGCTTTCGCTGCTTTCAGACTCCCATTGATTCCTATGGCATCCACGGCCTCCAGGGTGGCGGATTTAAAACCAGGTACGCTGGGCCGGAATAGCCGCAAGCGTAATGGTTAACTATTTGATAACTTTTAAAAAGTGTCAAATAGTGCCGAATGTGTATTTGGAATATCTGTAATGACGTAAGCATCGATCTGTGTCGGATTGAGACTGGCGGATCTTATGTTACGTCACAGATTTCAACTTTTGCCGGTCTGTAGGCTTTGATAACTAGATCGGATCAAGCTCACCACAATTACGATGCGGAATTCCAGTGTATTTCAGGTTGACGGATTGATAAATATCCCCCTTGGCCTGTATTTGGAGCATAAATATTTGCCAGCGTTATGGGTTTGTTAAGTGGTCGCCTACTAATATTAAATACCTGCCATCTTTATCAATGTGTTTGGAATGCATATGGAAGGATAGTGACTTATGGAATAGTATCCCTACTCCATTTATCTTTTTCTCTGCATGTGAGTTAAAGTAGCCTGTCGGGTAGTGTCTAGAGGTAAACTTCGGCTCAGAAAATGGGTTTCCTGCCAAAAAATGATTTCTTGTTTATAGTTGTGAAACCAATTAAGGGCTATCGACCGCTTCATTGGCGAACTGAGTCCCTTAGTGTTTTGAGTTGTAATTTGGAATTTGCAGCTAGCCATTGTTAGTTATACAATAGGCATCAGCTGACTTTGTGTGTTTTCTAGGGGGTCTTAAAAGCGTTCCCGCGTAACTTAAGTGTATTGGGTCTGTGAGAGAGTGTTGGCATAATAAGTGCTTTAAAGAGGTCAACGATTTGGGGGACAATCCCCGACTACCTAAAACCGGAAAAAAAACATATTGTGTACAAAAGTAAGCCTGCTGCATATAAAAATAAAATTCAAACAGTTTAAACCATAACGAAGAACAAGTAAATAAAAACCAAAATAACAGATCAATGCAATTGCATATAATAATATACAATATAATAATATTCGGGGAGGGGGAGGTACTTCGTAGTTTACAACTCATGGTAAACTGTTAAGTACAGGAAGCTTCCTTTGAAGTTATGAACAAATATGGGTACATTTTTTTGATCCCAGTTGAATAAAGTTAAGTCAATGACCCAGCCTTTGAAGACTGAGAATAGTAAGGTGGTTATCAGTCACATATACTCCAGGGAGGTAAAGTAAAGTACTTACATCTTCAGATGGGTAGATGTGAACTATGTCATTCTATAAACTCTTCTCATTTGATAGTATATATTCTCTCTCTCTCTTCATCCCAACGGATCTTTTGAAACAGTTGAATAGTTTGAAGGCAAAGCTAGTTCTCTTCCTGTTGATTTTTATAAAAGCAGATCTCTGCAGCTTAGGGTCTCCTGACCGCGGACCAGCCCCTGATTCCTCAGATTGATTGATCAAAGGTGGTTTTGGTTGCGGTATATTTAGTTGTTTACAGAAGGGTTCCAAATCCTCTGGCGATCTGTATATAGCTACTTGAGAGCCCGTAAGGACCTTTATGTAAAATGGAATCCCCATCTGTAGGGAATTTTGAGGTCTTGTAGATGAGTTGTGAGATATTTAGCTTCTCTCCTTTTTTCTAATGTTATCGGGCTGAGATCTGCATAAACCTGAAGGTTATCATCTTCGTATAAAATCTGATGGATTTTCCTTGCTGCATCCATTAATTTCTCCTTTATCGGTGTAGAGCTGAAATTTAAGGATAACATCCCTGGGGGGGGTTTGTCATCTTGAGGCTTCGGTCTAAGAGCTCTGTGAGCCCGTTTAAGGGGTAGGGTTGTGTCTGCTATCATTTTAAGAAGGTGGCAGAAGAGGCCCTGGAGGTGAAGAGGTAGTTGAGTCGGTGTTATTATTTCTGAAATACCCCTGACTCTAACATTGCTTCTGCTCCCTCTATTGTCGAGGTCTTCTTTATGAAGTTGCATTTGGTATATCATAGAATCATGGGTAGTTGCAGGCGCAGCGCGGTTTTGTAACTCAGCATCATTATTAATTTGTTCAACACTTTCCTTCAAATAAGCAACTCTGTCACCCAACTGACAGATCTTTTTAACTTCTGACAGACCCTCTTTTATAATTTTACCCACCGTGGTCAAAAAAGAGGTAAAATCTGCTTTAGTCGGCAGGTTATCTATATCAGCTTTGGTGAGTGGGGTATGTCCTTGGTGAGAAGGTATGTCAGTGTCTGTGTCTTGGGACGCCATTTCCGGATCCTGTGAGTTTGCTTGACTTAATTCAAGTGTTTCCAGAGCTTTAAAAAGTTGTTTAATTTTATACCAGAAGTGAAGTCCCCCCTTGCAGCTAGAGGCCACCAACCATAGTAGTTGGTTATGTATGTGTTAAGTAATCCTGATAGAGAGATTCCACAGCGGTATGTTTTAGTTTATCCTAGTAGAGGTCTGTTCGTTATTTATTTATAGATGTGGCCAAAGGTGATAGTGCTATAGGCAATCTGAATTCTAACAATTATTGAGGCGATTTTTATTTAGTTGCATCCAACTCCTTGTGTGTTCCAGTCCATCTTATGTGGCATAAGTGCAGTGGCTGATGATGCTCTAACACAGAGCCTTTTGCTGCGATGTAGTTCTAGAACGGCCTGTATAAACAAAATGGGGTGTTTTCCCGCCTTGTGATTCTTAGGTGCGTCAGGGACAGTTTTTTCATGGGTACGGTATAGGTTCAGTAAGGCTGAGTGATGGCCCTCAATGTAATGTAGACCGCAATAAAAATAAAAATGACAACAAAAGAGACCGCTTAAACCCAGTCTTACTTACAGCTACTTAGTATGTGCTCTCTGAGTTACAATGTTGTCAGCTAGCCAGAAAACGCTCCGACAGCTCCGGCAGCTCTCAGCAGCCTCCTCCTCGTTATACGGCCATTATATGGTGTATGCTATATACATGGGTATTTCCCCCACTGTTGCTGTTGCTGGGTTTGCCTCCAGATAATCCCGCAGCTACGGGGCAGTCACCACACCTAGTGATTTTAGCACTCATCAATGTCTTCTCTGTTTGATGTCTCCTGCGGAACCCCGCAGGCAACTCAGGCAGCATGTTTACTAGTGCTATTTGGTGGTGATTTCACGCCGTCTGAGCCAAGTTCGGGTACATCCAGTCACAACTTCTATATTCTCCGCACAATCCACTGGGTACTTTAAAATGGCGACTCTTCATACTTGCTTGTCATCGCTGTATCTCCTTAGTGCTGCACCGCTGCTAATTTTTCAAGACAGCACCAGGTCGCCTGAAGTTTAGGGAATCAAAAGCATAAATTTATCCCTGGGCTTGCGGCTATACTGTTGGGATCTAGCATGGAAGCTCTCTGAGCATCGGAGCACTAAAGTTGTGCGGCCATTTTAGTCAATGGCCAGCTCCGCCCCCTAGGCCCTGTGCTTTTAATGAGTTCCAGACTGCTCCCCAGCCCAGCTGGCTGGTGTCCGTGGTCACGATCACCCAGACTGATCTAAGTCTATTCTCTGAGATAGATCTGCATGGTCGCCATTCCATTGTCTGAGCATGCACAACTGGAGAGCTCTCAAATAGAATCAAGCCAAATGAATTATGTCCATGGAAGCCACCATCAGACTGATTACCTCCATACATTGAGCCACTGAAGGATGAGCAGTAGCCCGAAGAGAGAGGCAAGAGGAAATGATTTTGTTTTTCCTGACCTCTGTCAGAAAAATCTTTATCAATAGAGAATCTATTATGGTCCCTAAGAACACTACTCTTGTAGCAGGGGAAAGGGAGCTCTGAACCAGTATGTCATCCAGGAGGGATGCCACAGCAATTCCACAAGAACAGATCACTGTCAAAAGAGCCCCCAGAACCCGAAAAATTCTAGGAGCCATGGCTAGACCAAATGGAAGGGCCACAAACTGAAATTTTTTGTCTAGAAAGGCAAATCTCAGGAATCTGTGATGCTCCCTGTGAATAGGAACATGAAGATATGCATCCTTTAGGTCTATGGTTGTCATGAACTGACCCTATTGTACTAAAGGAAGAATGGAGCGTATAGTCTCCATCTTGCAGGATGGAACTTTGAGAAACTTGTTTAGACACTTCAAGTCTAGAATGGGACAGAAAGTTCCCTCTTTTTTGGGAACCACAAATAGGTTGGAGTAGAACCCGAGACCCTGTTCCTGCACTGGAACTTTCACTCCCAGGGAGGAAAAATGTTGTATACATTTCAAGAACGCCTCTCTCTATATCTGGTCTGCAGATAATCTTGAGAGAAGGAATCTGCCTCTGGGAGGAAAAGTCTTGAATTCCAATTTGTAACCCTGGGATACTATGTCCACAGACCAGGGATCTGGGACATCTCGTATCCAGGCTTGAGAGAACGGAGAAAGTCCCCCCCCCCACCTGATCCGATCCCAGATCGGGGGGCAAACCCTTCATGCTGATTTGGAATCAGCTGTGGGTTTCTTGATTGTTTCCCCTTGTTCCAAGACTGATTGGGTTTCCAAGAAGACTTGAATTGTACCTGCTTGGAAGAAGAAGGGGAAGGCTTTTCTTCTGAAGTTAAGAAAGGAACGAAAATTACTGATGTCCTTAAGGCCTATTCTTCTTATTTTGAGGTAGAAAAGACCTTTTTCCACCCGTAATATCAGAGAAAATTTCTGTCAAACCGGTTCCAAACAAGGTTTTGCCCTTGTAAGGAATCGCCAGAAGCTCGACTTTAGAGGAAACGTCCACAGACCAGGATTTCAACCATAATGCACTGCGGGCTAGGACAGCAAAACTAAAAGTTTTAGCTTCTAGTCTAACAACCTGTAGAAATGGCATCTGCAATAAAGGAATTGGCCAATGTAGGAGCTTTAATCCTATATTGAATTTAATCCAAGGAAGTCTCTACTTGAAGAGAATCAGACATGGCGTAGAACCAATAAGATGCCACACTAGTCACGGTGGCAATACACACTGCAGATTGCCATTGGAGACCTTGATGAAAATATATCTTTTTCAAATAAGCCACCAGCTTCTTGTCCATTGGATCATTAAAAGAGCAGCTATCCTCAATAGGAATAGTGGTTCTCTTAGCCAGAGTGGAAATGGCCCCTTCAACTTTGGGTACAGTATACTAATGGTCTTTAATGGAGTCCTTGACAGGAAACATTTTCTTAAAAATGGGAGATGGGGAAAAAGACACCCCTGGTTTCTCCCATTCCTGTGAGAAAATCTCCCTAGCACAGTCCAGCACAGGAAAAACCTCCAAAGTGGAAGGTTCATCAAAGAAACTATTAAAGGGACACTGTACCCAAAACATTTTTTCATGATTCAGATTGAGCATGAAATTTTAAGCAGCTTTCTAATTTACTCCTATTATCAAATTTTCTTCATTCTCTTGGTATCTTTATTTGAAATGCAAGAATGTAAGTTTAGATGCCGGCCCATTTTTGGTGAACAACCTGGGTTGTCCTTGCTGATTGGTGGATAAATTCATCCACCAATAAAAAAGTGCTGTCCAGAGTACTAAAACCAAAAAAAAGCTTAGATGCCTTCTTTTTCAAATAATGATAGCAAGAGAACGAAGAAAAAACAGAATTTATGTTTACCTGATAAATTACTTTCTCCAACGGTGTGTCCGGTCCACGGCGTCATCCTTACTTGTGGGATATTCTCTTCCCCAACAGGAAATGGCAAAGAGCCCAGCAAAGCTGGTCACATGATCCCTCCTAGGCTCCGCCTACCCCAGTCATTCGACCGACGTTAAGGAGGAATATTTGCATAGGAGAAACCATATGATACCGTGGTGACTGTAGTTAAAGAAAATAAATTATCAGACCTGATTAAAAAACCAGGGCGGGCCGTGGACCGGACACACCGTTGGAGAAAGTAATTTATCAGGTAAACATAAATTCTGTTTTCTCCAACATTGGTGTGTCCGGTCCACGGCGTCATCCTTACTTGTGGGAACCAATACCAAAGCTTTAGGACACGGATGATGGGAGGGAGCAAATCAGGTCACCTAGATGGAAGGCACCACGGCTTGCAAAACCTTTCTCCCAAAAATAGCCTCAGAAGAAGCAAAAGTATCAAACTTGTAAAATTTGGTAAAAGTGTGCAGTGAAGACCAAGTCGCTGCCCTACATATCTGATCAACAGAAGCCTCGTTCTTGAAGGCCCATGTGGAAGCCACAGCCCTAGTGGAATGAGCTGTGATTCTTTCGGGAGGCTGCCGTCCGGCAGTCTCGTAAGCCAATCTGATGATGCTTTTAATCCAAAAAGAGAGAGAGGTAGAAGTTGCTTTTTGACCTCTCCTTTTACCGGAATAAACAACAAACAAGGAAGATGTTTGTCTAAAATCCTTTGTAGCATCTAAATAGAATTTTAGAGCGCGAACAACATCCAAATTGTGCAACAAACGTTCCTTCTTCGAAACTGGTTTCGGACACAGAGAAGGTACGATAATCTCCTGGTTAATGTTTTTGTTAGAAACAACTTTTGGAAGAAAACCAGGTTTAGTACGTAAAACCACCTTATCTGCATGGAACACCAGATAAGGAGGAGAACACTGCAGAGCAGATAATTCTGAAACTCTTCTAGCAGAAGAAATTGCAACCAAAAACAAAACTTTCCAAGATAATAACTTAATATCAACGGAATGTAAGGGTTCAAACGGAACCCCCTGAAGAACTGAAAGAACTAAGTTGAGACTCCAAGGAGGAGTCAAAGGTTTGTAAACAGGCTTGATTCTAACCAGAGCCTGAACAAAGGCTTGAACATCTGGCACAGCTGCCAGCTTTTTGTGAAGTAACACAGACAAGGCAGAAATCTGTCCCTTCAGGGAACTTGCAGATAATCCTTTTTCCAATCCTTCTTGAAGGAAGGATAGAATCTTAGGAATCTTAACCTTGTCCCAAGGGAATCCTTTAGATTCACACCAACAGATATATTTTTTCCAAATTTTGTGGTAAATCTTTCTAGTTACAGGCTTTCTGGCCTGAACAAGAGTATCGATAACAGAATCTGAGAACCCTCGCTTCGATAAGATCAAGCGTTCAATCTCCAAGCAGTCAGCTGGAGTGAGACCAGATTCGGATGTTCGAACGGACCTTGAACAAGAAGGTCTCGTCTCAAAGGTAGCTTCCATGGTGGAGCCGATGACATATTCACCAGATCTGCATACCAAGTCCTGCGTGGCCACGCAGGAGCTATCAAGATCACCGACGCCCTTTCCTGATTGATCCTGGCTACCAGCCTGGGGATGAGAGGAAACGGCGGGAATACATAAGCTAGTTTGAAGGTCCAAGGTGCTACTAGTGCATCCACTAGAGCCGCCTTGGGATCCCTGGATCTGGACCCGTAGCAAGGAACTTTGAAGTTCTGACGAGAGGCCATCAGATCCATGTCTGGAATGCCCCACAGTTGAGTGACTTGGGCAAAGATTTCCGGATGGAGTTCCCACTCCCCCGGATGCAATGTCTGACGACTCAGAAAATCCGCTTCCCAATTTTCCACTCCTGGGATGTGGATAGCAGACAGGTGGCAGGAGTGAGACTCCGCCCATAGAATGATTTTGGTCACTTCTTCCATCGCCAGGGAACTCCTTGTTCCCCCCTGATGGTTGATGTACGCAACAGTTGTCATGTTGTCTGATTGAAACCGTATGAACTTGGCCCTCGCTAGCTGAGGCCAAGCCTTGAGAGCATTGAATATCGCTCTCAGTTCCAGAATATTTATCGGTAGAAGAGATTCTTCCCGAGACCAAAGACCCTGAGCTTTCAGGGATCCCCAGACCGCGCCCCAGCCCATCAGACTGGCGTCGGTCGTGACAATGACCCACTCTGGTCTGCGGAAGGTCATCCCTTGTGACAGGTTGTCCAGGGACAGCCACCAACGGAGTGAGTCCCTGGTCCTCTGATTTACTTGTATCCTCGGAGACAAGTTTGTATAGTCCCCATTCCACTGACTGAGCATGCACAGTTGTAATGGTCTTAGATGAATGCGCGCAAAAGGAACTATGTCCATTGCCGCTACCATCAAACCTATCACTTCCATGCACTGCGCTATGGAAGGAAGAGGAACGGAATGAAGTATCCGACAAGAGTCTAGAAGTTTTGTTTTTCTGGCCTCTGTCAGAAAAATCCTCATTTCTAAGGAGTCTATTATTGTTCCCAAGAAGGGAACCCTTGTTGACGGAGATAGAGAACTCTTTTCCACGTTCACTTTCCATCCATGAGATCTGAGAAAGGCCAGGACGATGTCCGTGTGAGCCTTTGCTTGAGGAAGGGACGACGCTTGAATCAGAATGTCGTCCAAGTAAGGTACTACAGCAATGCCCCTTGGTCTTAGCACAGCTAGAAGGGACCCTAGTACCTTTGTGAAAATCCTTGGAGCAGTGGCTAATCCGAAAGGAAGCGCCACGAACTGGTAATGCTTGTCCAGGAATGCGAACCTTAGGAACCGATGATGTTCCTTGTGGATAGAAATATGTAGATACGCATCCTTTAAATCCACCGTGGTCATGAATTGACCTTCCTGGATGGAAGGAAGAATTGTTCGAATGGTTTCCATTTTGAACGATGGAACCTTGAGAAACTTGTTTAAGATCTTGAGATCTAAGATTGGTCTGAACGTTCCCTCTTTTTTGGGAACTATGAACAGATTGGAGTAGAACCCCATCCCTTGTTCTCCTAATGGAACAGGATGAATCACTCCCATTTTTAACAGGTCTTCTACACAACGTAAGAATGCCTGTCTTTTTATGTGGTCTGAAGACAACTGAGACCTGTGGAACCTCCCCCTTGGGGGAAGCCCCTTGAATTCCAGAAGATAACCTTGGGAGACTATTTCTAGCGCCCAAGGATCCAGAACATCTCTTGCCCAAGCCTGAGCGAAGAGAGAGAGTCTGCCCCCCACCAGATCCGGTCCCGGATCGGGGGCCAACATTTCATGCTGTCTTGGTAGCAGTGGCAGGTTTCTTGGCCTGCTTTCCCTTGTTCCAGCCTTGCATTGGTCTCCAAGCTGGCTTGGCTTGAGAAGTATTACCCTCTTGCTTAGAGGACGTAGCACTTTGGGCTGGTCCGTTTCTACGAAAGGGACGAAAATTAGGTTTATTTTTGGCCTTGAAAGGCCGATCCTGAGGAAGGGCGTGGCCCTTACCCCCAGTGATATCAGAGATAATCTCTTTCAAGTCAGGGCCAAACAGCGTTTTCCCCTTGAAAGGAATGTTAAGTAGCTTGTTCTTGGAAGACGCATCAGCTGACCAAGATTTCAACCAAAGCGCTCTGCGCGCCACAATAGCAAACCCAGAATTCTTAGCCGCTAACCTAGCCAATTGCAAAGTGGCGTCTAGGGTGAAAGAATTAGCCAATTTGAGAGCATTGATTCTGTCCATAATCTCCTCATAAGGAGGAGAATCACTATCGACCGCCTTTACCAGCTCATCGAACCAGAAACACGCGGCTGTAGCGACAGGGACAATGCATGAAATTGGTTGTAGAAGGTAACCCTGCTGAACAAACATCTTTTTAAGTAAACCTTCTAATTTTTTATCCATAGGATCTTTGAAAGCACAACTATCTTCTATGGGTATAGTGGTGCGTTTGTTTAAAGTGGAAACCGCTCCCTCGACCTTGGGGACTGTCTGCCATAAGTCCTTTCTGGGGTCGACCATAGGAAACAATTTTTTAAATATGGGGGGAGGGACGAAAGGAATACCGGGCCTTTCCCATTCTTTATTTACAATGTCCGCCACCCGCTTGGGTATAGGAAAAGCTTCTGGGAGCCCCGGGACCTCTAGGAACTTGTCCATTTTACATAGTTTCTCTGGGATGACCAACTTGTCACAATCATCCAGAGTGGATAATACCTCCTTAAGCAGAATGCGGAGATGTTCCAACTTAAATTTAAACGTAATCACATCAGGTTCAGCTTGTTGAGAAATGTTCCCTGAATCAGTAATTTCTCCCTCAGACAAAACCTCCCTGGCCCCATCAGACTGGTTTAGGGGCCCTTCAGAACCATTATTATCAGCGTCGTCATGCTCTTCAGTATCTAAAACAGAGCAGTCGCGCTTACGCTGATAAGTGTGCATTTTGGCTAAAATGTTTTTGACAGAATTATCCATTACAGCCGTTAATTGTTGCATAGTAAGGAGTATTGGCGCGCTAGATGTACTAGGGGCCTCCTGAGTGGGCAAGACTCGTGTAGACGAAGGAGGGAATGATGCAGTACCATGCTTACTCCCCTCACTTGAGGAATCATCTTGGGCATCATTGTCATTGTCACATAAATCACATTTATTTAAATGAGAAGGAACTCTGGCTTCCCCACATTCAGAACACAGTCTATCTGGTAGTTCAGACATGTTAAACAGGCATAAACTTGATAACAAAGTACAAAAAACGTTTTAAAATAAAACCGTTACTGTCACTTTAAATTTTAAACTGAACACACTTTATTACTGCAATTGCGAAAAAATATGAAGGAATTGTTCAAAATTCACCAAAATTTCACCACAGTGTCTTAAAGCCTTAAAAGTATTGCACACCAAATTTGGAAGCTTTAACCCTTAAAATAACGGAACCGGAGCCGTTTTTAACTTTAACCCCTTTACAGTCCCTGGTATCTGCTTTGCTGAGACCCAACCAAGCCCAAAGGGGAATACGATACCAAATGACGCCTTCAGAAAGTCTTTTCTATATATCAGAGCTCCTCACACATGCGACTGCATGTCATGCCTCTCAAAAACAAGTGCGCAACACCGGCGCGAAAATGAGGCTCTGCCTATGATTTGGGAAAGCCCCTAAGAATAAGGTGTCTAAAACAGTGCCTGCCGATATAATCTTATCAAAATACCCAGATTAAATGATTCCTCAAGGCTAAATATGTGTTAATAATGAATCGATTTAGCCCAGAAAAAGTCTACAGTCTTAATAAGCCCTTGTGAAGCCCTTATTTACTATCTTAATAAACATGGCTTACCGGATCCCATAGGGAAAATGACAGCTTCCAGAATTACATCGTCTTGTTAGAATGTGTCATACCTCAAGCAGCAAGAGACTGCTCACTGTTCCCCCAACTGAAGTTAATTCCTCTCAACAGTCCTGTGTGGAACAGCCATGGATTTTAGTAACGGTTGCTAAAATCATTTTCCTCATACAAACAGAAATCTTCATCTCTTTTCTGTTTCTGAGTAAATAGTACATACCAGCACTATTTTAAAATAACAAACTCTTGATTGAATAATAAAAACTACAGTTAAACACTAAAAAACTCTAAGCCATCTCCGTGGAGATGTTGCCTGTACAACGGCAAAGAGAATGACTGGGGTAGGCGGAGCCTAGGAGGGATCATGTGACCAGCTTTGCTGGGCTCTTTGCCATTTCCTGTTGGGGAAGAGAATATCCCACAAGTAAGGATGACGCCGTGGACCGGACACACCTATGTTGGAGAAATTGATAATAGGAGTAAATTAGAAAGTTGCTTAAAATTTCATGCTCTTTCTGAATTACAAAAGAAAAAATTTGGGTTCAGTGTCCCTTTAAGTTTACTAGATTTTTAAGGGTAACAACGGCAGGGGTATCGGAGTCATCTAAAGTAGCTAAAACCTCCTTTAACAATAGACAAAAGTGTTCAAGCTTAAATCTGAAGGATACCACCTCCATCTCAGAAGAAGGAATTATACTGTCCGAATCTGATATTTGCGCCGCTGCTAATTTTTCAAGACAGCACCAGGTCGCCTGAAGTTTAGGGAATCAAAAGCATAAATTTATCCCTGGGCTTGCGGCTATACTGTTGGGATCTAGCACGGAAGCTCTCTGAGCATCAGAGCACTAAAGTTGTGCGGCCATATTAGTCAACGGCCGGCTCCGCCCCCTCAGCCCTTTGCTTTTAACGAGTTCCAGACTACTCCCCAGCCCAGCAGGCTGGTGTCCGTGGTCATGATCACCCAGAAAGGTCTCTAAAAGCATCTGCCCTGAGACAGATGTTCCTGAGAAATCCACCACGGGAGAGAATCCCTTGACGACTGATCTAAGTCTATTCTCTGAGATAGATCTGCATGGTCGCCATTCCATTGTCTGAGCATGCACAACTGGAGAGCTCTCAAATAGAATCAAGCAAAATGAAGTATGTCCATGGAAGCCACCATCAGACTGATTACCTCCATACATTGAGCCACTGAAGGATGAGCAGTAGCCTGAAGAGAGTGGCAAGAGGAAATGATTTTGTTTTTCCTGACCTCTGTCAGAAAAATCTTTATCAATAGATAATATATTATGTTCCCTAAGAACACTACTCTTGTAGCAGGGGAAAGGGAGCTTTTTTCCAGATTCACATTCCATCCGTGGGAACGAAGAAAAGACAACAATATCTCTGTGTGAGATTTTGCTTGTTGAAAAGATGGCGCCTAAACCAATATGTCATCCAGGTAGGGGGCCACAGCAATTCCACAAGAACGGATGACTGCCAAAAGAGCCCACAGAACCCGAAAAATTCTAGGAGCCATGGCTAGACCAAATGGAAGGGCCACGAACTAAAAATGTTTGTCCAGAAAGGCAAATCTCAGGAATCTGTGATGCTCCCTGTGAATAGGAACATGAATATATGCATCCTTTAGGTCTATGGTTGTCATGAACTGACCCTATTGTACTAAAGGAAGAATGGAGCGTATAGTCTCCATCTTGCAGGATGGAACTTTGAGAAACTTGTTTAGACACTTCAAGTCTAGAATTGGACGGGAAGTTCCCTCTTTTTTGGGAACCACAAATAGGTTGGCGTAGAACCTGAGACCCTGTTCCTGCACTGGAACTTTCACTCCCAGGGAGGAAAGATGTTGTATACATTTCAAGAATGCCTCTCTCTTTATCTGGTCTGCAGATAATCTTGAGAGAAGGAATCTGCCTCTGGGAGGAAAAGTCTTGAATTCCAATTTGTAACCCTGGGATACTATGTCCACAGTCCAGGGATCTGGGACATCTCATATCCAGGCTTGAGAGAACGGAGAAAGTCTGCCCCCCCACCTGATCCGATCCCGGATCGGGGGCAAACCCTTCATGCTGATTTGGAATCAGCTGCGGGTTTCTTGATTGTTTCTCCTTGTTCCAAGGCTGATTGGGTTTCCAAGAAGACTTGGATTGTTCCTGCTTGGGGAAGGCTTTTCTTCTGAAGTTAAGAAAGGAATGAAAATTACTCTGCCTATTCTTCTTATCTTGAGGTAGAAAAGACCCTTTTCCATCCGTAATATCAGAGGTAATTTCTGCCAAACCGGGTCCAAACAAGGTTTTGCCCTTGTAAGGAATTGCCAGAAGCTTGACTTTAGAGGAAAAGTCCACAGACCAGGATTTCAACCATAATGCCCTGCGGGCTAGGACAGCGAAACTAAAAGTTTTAACTCCTAGTCTAACAACCTGTAAAATGGCATCTGCAATAAAGGAATTGGCCAATTTAGGAGCTTTAATTCTATCTTTAATTTAATCCAAGAAAGTCTCTACTTGAAGAGAATCAGACATGGCGTCAAACTAATAAGATGCCGCACTAGTCACGGTGGCAATACACACTGCAGGTTGCCATTGGAGACTTTGATGAATATATATCTTTTTCAAATAAGCCTCCAGCTTCTTGTCCATTGGATCCTTAAAAGAGCAGCTATCCTCAATAGGAATAGTGGTTCTCTTAGCCAGAGTGGAAATGGCACCTTCAACTTTGGGTACAGTATACCAAGGGTCTTTAATGGAGTCCTTGACAGGAAACATTTTCTTAAAAATGGGAGAAGGGGAAAAAGACACACCTGGTTTCTCCCATTCCTGTGAGATAATCTCCCTAGCACAGTCCAGCACAGGAAAAACCTCCAAAGTGGAAGGTTCATCAAAGAAACTATTAAGTTTACTAGATTTCTTAGGAGTGACAACGGCAGGGGTATCAGAGTCATCTAAAGTAGCTAAAACCTCCTTTAACAATACACAAAAGTGTTCAAGCTTAAATCTGATGGATACCACCTCAGTCTCAGAAGAAGGAATTATACTGTCCGAATCTGATATTTCACCCTCAGAAAGTCCCAGTGTATCTTCCTCATCAGACTTATGAGAAAGGGCAACTTGGGAAGCAGAACTGAGGACAGACACCTTACTTTCTGAATTTTTAGATTTCCTCTTGCGTTTTCCCTGTTATCTGGGAATGGCAGCTAATGCCGCAGATACCGCTGAAGATACCTGGGCAGCAATTCCTGCTTTTAAATAAACTCCACTAGGAGTTAAAGAGGAACAGCAGGGCACTGCATGTGACACCATTGAGGCTTGAGACGTAGCAGGAGAAGCTGAGGTATTATTTTAACAGCATCATCCTGAGAGACATTAGGCTACAAAAATGTACCTTTATTTTGCAAGGTTTTCTTGACACATGAAGAACAACATTGCATAGGAGCTGCAATTTGTGCATCTAAACATAATAAGCATGAATTCATGAGAGCAGACTCTTGCTCCATATCAGACATGTTGTGAATAAACTTGTACAGATAAGTTTCAAAGATTTTAATATTCAATTAGAATAAGCCAGGGAAGAAATACACTTTACATTAGGATCAATCCCCAGCTAAAATTATGTGAGAAAAGTTACGAAAAAAATATTTAATAAACATCAAATAAACTTCTAAAATACCCCTCAGTCAACTCCACACCTCAATTATTGAGGTGCCTTTCTGCTACCAATTAAGACCGATCATCCAGAAATGGAGAAAAAACTAAATGTATGCTTACCTGCTAAATTTCTTTCTTTACGGATATGGTGAGTCCACGGCATCATCAATTACTGTTGGAAAATTTCACTCCTGGCCAGCAGGTGGAGGCACCACAGCAAAGCTGCTAAGTATCACTTCCCTTCCCACAAGCCACAGTCATTTGAGCAAAGGTAAATGGAGAAAAAAGAACTAACACAAGTCGTAGAGGTGTCTGAGGTCTAGTAAAAAAGAACTGTCTTAAAATAAAGGGCGGGGCCGTGGATTCACCATATGCGGAAAGAAAGAAATTGATCAGGTAAGCATAAATTTTGTTTTCTTTCCTAAGATATGGTGAGTCCACAGCAGCATCAATTACTGTTGGGAGCCAATAACCAAGCTAGAGGACACAGATAATTAGGGGGCAAGACAGGTAACCTAAACAGAAGGCACCACTGCTTGAAAAACCTTTCTCCCAAAAGAAGCCTCAGCCGAGGCAAAAGTATAAAAATTTGGAAAAAGTATGCAGAGAAGACCAAGTTGCAGCCTTGCAAATCTGTTCTACAACAGCTTCATTCTTGAAAGCCCAAGAAGAAGAGACAGCCCTAGTGGAATAAACTGTAATCCTCTCAGGAGGTTGCTGTCCAGCAGTCCTGCAAGCCAAACGAATTGAACTTCTCAACCAGAGAGAAAGAAAAGTAGCATTAGCTTTCTGAACCTACATTTCTACCTGAGAATAAAACAAACAGGGCAGAGAACTGGCGAAAATCCTTAGTCGCCTGTAGTTAGAATTTCAGAGCACGCACAACAGATTGTACAGCAAACGTTCCTTATGAAAAGAAGGATTAGGAAATAGAAAAAGAACAATAATTTTCTAACTGAAACACTGAAGGAAGAAAACCCAACTTTGCACAAAAAGATAAGGCGAATCACACTGCAGAGCAGAAGAAATAACAAAAAGAAACAAAACCTTAAGAACAAGGTTAAGACTCCAAGGAGGAGCAACAGACTTAAACACAGGCCTGAATCTGATTAAGCATACAAAGAGAGAAGCGCTCTACCAGGAACGAACAACAGCTCAGTGGCTTGTTCTATGGCTAGTTATCACAGAGGAGCCGCCTCTTTAAGCCCAGTTGTGCTTGAAGATAGAACAAGGAAACTCTTTTCCAGATTCACTTCCCATTCATGGGAATATAAAATAGACAAGATCTCTTGAAAGAGAGACTGCTCGAAGGAAGGATGACACCTGAACCATATATTGCCCAGGAGGACACCCTTGAAATACCCCAAGACCTAACAAGTCTTTCTAGGATGACGAATCTCAGAAACCCAATAATGGGGACAATAAGATATACATCCTTCAGGGCTATGTTTGTTATGAACAGAGCCTCTTGAACCAAAGGAGAATGGATACTACTTTGTAAGACAGTAACTGAGAAACTTAAAGGGACACTGAACCCAAATTTTTTCTTCTGTGATTCAGATAGAGCATGCAATTTTAAGCAACTTTCTAATTTACTCCTATTATCACTTTTTCTTCGTTCTCTTGCTATCTTTATTTGAAAAAGAAGGCATCTAAGCTTTTTGTTTGGTTCAGTACTCTGGACAGCATTATTTTATTGGTGGATGAATTTATCCACCAATCAGCAAGGACAACCCAGGTTGTTCACAGAAAATGGGCCGGCATCTAAACTTACATTCTTGCATTTCAAATAAAGATACCAAGAGAATGAAAAAAATTGATAATAGGAGTTAATTAGAAAGTTGCTTAAAATTTCATGCTCTATCTGAATCACGAAAGAAAAAATTTGGGTTCAGTGTACCTTTAAGGAAAACACCTAGATCCCATTCCCTGACTGGAACTGGAATTATCACTCCCAGAGAGGAAGGTCCTAAACCCAGTGCAAGAATACCTCTCATCATACCTAGACAGCAGATACTCAGAAAGGAGAAATCTGCCCCGGGAGGAAATCTTAGATTGCTGCTCCCTGGACTAAGACTGTGTCAGGGTTTTTTTCTGCTTTGTTTGCCATGTGCTGCTGGCAGCCATTTTACTCACCTCTCTTGCTGACTCTGATGCATACTGTGTGATGCTGCTCATTTCCTGCACTCCCTTTTATGGCCAGACTGGTGTACATCATCCGAGTGAGACAGGATGCAGTCTCAGAATTGTGATGTCATCACTTATTATTTAAAGGGCCTCTGTTCAGTATGCTTTGCCCTTGCATTGTCTCAGACCTGTTTGTGAGAGCTCCTGGCTGTCTGATGTCCCTCCTGGTTCCTGATCCCTGGCTTGTTCCTGATTCCGGCTCGTCTGACTACTCGCTTTGGCTCCTGATTCGGCTCGTCTGACTATTCGCTTTAGCTCCTGACTCGGCACGTCTGACTACCAGCTCTGGTTTTGATTCCTGGCTTGTTATTTGACTTGTGGACTTTTTATTATTTTTTGCTATTAATAAAGGTGTGATTATTTTTGGACTTCTCATCTCAGTCTGATTCCTGGCACCCTGACAGACTGGTTGCCAAAAAAACAGGACTGTCCCTGCAGTAATAGGAAAAAGAAAACTTTTCTTTAGTCTACTTTTCTGACGAATGGTAGAAAAAACCCTTTCATTACGCGAAAAGTTAGAGGATAATTCTGCCAGTCCAGGCCTAAACAAGGTCTGATCCTTGAAGGAAGCGCCAGAAGCTTGGTCTTGGAGGACTCATAAAAAAATTCACCTGCAACTATAAGGCCTAGACTGTACCACTAAGCCACAGGTAGGCTTCTCAGCTGATTTAGACTTCAGCCACAATGCCTCGCGGGCTAGCCCAGCAAGTGTAATAAGATAAGGCATTGCTCTAGATGAGCAAATAAACCTTCAGCTTCTTATCCATGGATCCCTAATCCCTTTCGCAATAAAAACAAACACTGCCACGTCCCCTATCAAGAAAAATAACATAATACATTTAGAGAAGTCTCCTATACACAAGGATATACAGACAAAGACGCCGCCTCTTTCTCTGCCGGAGAAAGAGGCTGGGTCACATGACCAGACCCATCAGTTATAATGGCGCCGCTCCATCTTCACAACCTAAGAATTAGGCGGGAACCTGAAATCGGCATAAGAATAAAGCACGGAAATTTCTAACATCACGCTTCATTCTGCCGATGAGGGATAAAAGAGTACAACCAGAAAATAGATGGGGAGTACAAAGCCTACAAAATAAAATGTCTATTTAAAAAATAAAGCAATAGAAGTGGTGTCGCTCTCAAAGTGAAAGATCACGCTCCCACAGAGATTTAAATCGTGTTTTTAACACCTGAGCAATATACACTGTGCCTACAGTGACACAGACCAATAGCCCAACTCATGCATTGAATCTATTCATAATCCAAGAGGCATTATTAATAAAAGTGAGGAAAAACAACCCCTATAAGTCTCTATGAGCCATAAACTGAGGTAATACTATATGATAAAGTATTAAAGGACCAGTCAACACTGTACATTTGCATAATCAACAAATGCATGATAAGAAGACAATGCAATAGCACTTAGTCTGAACTTCAAATGAGTAGTAGATTTTTGTTAAATAAATTGCAAAGTTATGTCTATTTCCACTCCCCCTGTATCATGTGACAGCCATCAGCCAATCACAAATGCATATACGTATATGCTGTGAATTCTTGCACATGCTCAGTAGGAGTTGGTGACTCAAAAAGTGTAAATATAAAAAGACTGTGCACATTTTGTTAATGGAAGTAAATTGGAAAGTTGTTTAAAATTGCATACTGTATCTGAATCATGAAGTTTAATTTTGACTTGAGTGTCCCTTTAACCTCTAGTCTCCCATCACAAAAAGTGTCTGCATCCTGCTATAAGATATCCTACCCCAAGGATATAATTGTCCCAGATAAATCTGCAGTTCACATCCCATAAGTACCCAGGCTCCATACCCAGAAAACAAAAAGCACTTACCTGTAGTCTGGCCATCCAGCAGGAGGACAGCTTACACAGTATGCGAGGGTACATACTCCCAGGGACCTGTACAAAAAGAAACAGAGTAAACCTACTGTGTTTTTATATACCATGGGCAGCAAATATGTTAGGAAAACGCAGCAAGGCCCATATTACAAGTTCCTAACTGCTTTAAAGCCACCACTGCCCTTACTGAAGAGACTAATGTGGAGTACAGCTAGAACCAATCCCTGAAAAAGGGGAAGGGACAGAGTAACCTACTCTGTTCTAAAATAATAAAATCTTGATTGAAGTGAAATAAATCCAATTTCTTCAGACACCAAAACTTCACCTCCTCCTTGCACTGAAGGCAAAGAGAATGACTGGGGTTTGTGGGAAGGGAAGTCATACTTAGCAGCTTTGCTGTGGTGCTCTTTGCCTCCTCCTGCTGGCCAGGAGTGATATTCCCAACAGTAATTGATGATGCCATGGACTCACCATATCTTAGGAAAGAAAACAACTTTTTCTTCAGAAATGTTATGAAGTAAAGCCGGTCATGTGACTGTAACTGCCGTTATGTTGTCTGACTTTCAAATTACTGCTATGACACAGAGAGGCACTAAAAATAGCTTCCTGGTACACTGAGTACCAGAAATATCCGTTTTTTCAAACCGGACTCTTTAAAATGTTGCATTGTTTTATTTAAAGCAAAGGGGAAATGAAAAAAGCTGCTGAAATAGAAAATTCAGCCTTACTTTCAGTTTAAACTTGTATTGTTTTATCAAGTAAATATGTGTCAGAAAATAAAGCCATATAAAAACATTTTACCCTTTCTTTTTAAAAGAGTATAAATGTTAGTCTCACACATGCTACAGTGCCTGCTTTATGCCCCAGTGTAACCCATACAACAGGATTATCTATGTCCCAATAAAAAAGCAGTGTATGGTGCATGGTCTAACTGGATTAACTGTGGTGCTCTTTATCTCCTCCTGCTGGCCAGGAGTGATATTCCCAACAGTAATTACTCAAGCCGTGGACTCCCCATATCTTAGGAAAGAAAGTGGCTTTAGATCATTCCACCAAGGAAATAGAAGGACTGGTGAGCATTCTTTAATAATCTCACCAGCCCAAAGAGCTTTAGATCATAGGGCCCTTAGACACACACACACACCATATACACCGCCGCCAGCTACATTAAAATGAATACCCCCTAATCTGATCCCCCTACACCGCCGCCAGCTACATTAAAATGAATACCCCCTAATCTGATCCCCCTACACAGCCGCCAGCTACATTAAAATGAATACCCCCTAATGTGAGCCCCTACACCGCCTCCAGCTACATTAAAATGATTACCCCCTAATGTGAGCCCCCTACCCCGCCGCCAGCTACATTAACTATATTACCCCCTAATATGATCCCCCTACACCGCCGCCACCTATATTAAAATTATTAACCCCTAATCTAATCCCCCTACACCGCCGCCACCTATTTTAAAAATATTACCCCCTAATATGATCCACCTACACCGCCGCCACCTATATTAAATGTATTAACCCATAATCTAACCCCCCTACACCGCCGCCACCTATATTAAAATGATTAACCTCTAATCTAACCCCCCTACACCGCCGCCACCTATATTAAATATATTAACCACTAAACCTAAGTCTAACCCTAACACGCCCTAACATAATTATTATTAAAATAAATCTAAATAATATTAACTAAATTATTCCTATTTAAATCTAAATACTTAACTATAAAATAAACGCTAAGATAGCTACAATATAATTAATATTTACATTGTATCTATTTTAGGGTTAATATTTATTTTACAGGTAACTTGTTATTTATTTTAACTAGGTACAATAGCTATTAAATAGTTAATAACTATTTAATAGCTACCTAGTTAAAATAATTACCAAATTACCTGTAAAATAAATCCTAACCTAAGTTACAAATACACCTAAACTATCAATAAATTAATTAAATAAACTACAATTATCTAAACTAAAATATAATTAAATACACTAAACTATATTACAAAAAAACAAACACTAAATTACAAAAAATAAAAAAAGATTACAAGAATTTTAAGCTAATTACACCTAATCTAAGCCCCCTAATAAAATAACAAAGCCCCCCAAATAAAAAAATGTCCTTACCCTACACTAAATTACAAAAGTAATCAGCTCTATTACCAGCCCTTAAAAGGGCCTTTTGTGGGGCATTGCCCCAAAGTAATCAGCTCTTTTACCTGTAAAAAACAACAACAACCACCCCCCCCATTTCAACCCACCACCCACACACCCCTACTCTAAAACCCACCCTATCCCCCCTTAAAAAACCTAAGTCTAACCCCCAAGTGGTCCTTACCTGTCCTGAAGACCGGCGGAGAAGGTCCTGTTCCAGGCGGAGAAGTCTTCTTCCAGGCAGCGACCTCTTCTTCTTCCAGGAACCAGCCGGCGCAGAGCGGAGGAGTTGAAGACCGATGACCGTGGAGGTAAAAACCGTCCTCTCTGGAACTGAAGATCGGCGACGCTGGAACTGAAGACCGCGGAGCCATGGAGCGTGGAGGATCCTCTTTATACGATCGCCGCCGTACACTGAATAGGAATTAAAGGTACGCAATTAAAAATGCCGTCCCTTGAATTCCTATTGGCTGATTTGAGCCTTCAAATTCAAATCAGCCAATCGGATGAGAGCTACTTTAATTCTATTGGCTGATTTGAATAGCCAGTAGAATAAGAGCTACTGTAATTCTATTGGCTGATTAGAATAGCCAATAGAATTACAGTAGCTCTTATTCTATTGGCTATTCAAATCAGCCAATAGAATTAAAGTAGCTCTCATCTGATTGGCTGATTTGAATTTAAAGGCTCAAATCAGCCAATAGGAATTCAAGGGACGCCATTTTTAATCGCGTACCTTGAATTCCTATTCAGTGTACGGCGGCGATCGTATGAAGAGGATCCTCCACGCTCCATGGCTCCACGGTCTTCAGTTCCAGCGTCGCCAATCTTCAGTTCCTGCATCGCCGGTCTTCAGTTCCAGAGAGGACAGTCTTCAGCTCCGCGGTCATCGGTCTTCAACTCCTCAGCTCCACGCCGGCTGGTTCCTGGAAGAAGAAGAGGTCGCCGTCTGGAAGAAGACTTCTCTGCCTGGAACAGGACCTTCTCCACCGGTCTTCAGGACAGGTAAGGACCACTTGGGGGTTAGACTTAGGTTTTTTTAAGGGGGGATAGGGTGGGTTTTAGAGTAGGGGTGTGTGGGTGGTGGGTTGTAATGGGGGGTGGTTGTTCTTTTTTTTTTACAGGTAAAAGAGCTGATTACTTTGGGGAAATGCCCCACAAAAGGCCCTTTTAAGGGCTGGTAATAGAGCTGATTACTTTTGTAATTTAGTTTAGGGTAGGGACATTTTTTTATTTTGGGGGGCTTTGCTATTTTATTAGGGGGCTTAGATTAGGTGTAATTAGCTTAAAATTCTTGTAATCTTTTTTAATTTTTTGTAATTTAGTGTTTTTTTTTTTTTTAATATAGTTTAGTGTATTTAATTATATTTTAGTTTAGATAATTGTAGTTTATTTAATTAATTTATTGATAGTGTAGGTGTATTTGTAATTTCGGTTAGGATTTATTTTACAGGTAATTTGGTAATTATTTTAACTAGGTAGCTATTAAATAGTTATTAACTATTTAATAGCTATTGTACCTAGTTAAAATAAATACCAAGTTACCTGTAAAATAAATATAAACCCTAAAATAGATACAATGTAATTATTAATTATATTGTAGCTATCTTAAGGTTTATTTTATAGGTAAGTATTTAGATTTAAATAGGAATAATTTAGTTAATATTATTTAGATTTATTTTAATAATAATTACGTTAGGGGGTGTTAGGGTTAGACTTAGGTTTAGTGGTTAATATATTCAATATAGGTGGCGGCGGTGTAGGGGGTTAGATTAGGGGTTAATCATTTTAATATAGGTGGCGACGGTGTAGGGGGATTAGATTAGGGGTTAATCATTTTAAAATAGGTGGCGGCGGTGTAGGGGGGTTAGATTAGGGGTTAATAATTTTAATATAGGTGGCGGCGGTGTAGGGGGATCATATTAGGGGCTTATCATTTTAATGTAGCTGGTGGCGGGGTAGGGGCTCACATTAGGGGGTTAACATTTTAATGTAGCTGGCGGCGGGGTAGGGGCTCACATTAGGGGCTTAACATTTTAATGTAGCTGGCGGCGGGGTACGGAGATTAGATTAGGTGTTAATAATTTTAATATAGGTGGTGGCCGGGTAGGGAGCTCACATTAGGGGGTAATGTAGTTAAAATAGGTGGCGGCGGTGGTAGGGGGCTCACATTAGGGGCTTAACATTTTAATGTAGCTGGCGGCGGAGTAGGGGGATTAGATTAGGGGGTAATGTAGTTAAAATAGGTGGCGGCGGGGTAGGGGGCTCACATTAGGGGGTAATAATTTTAAAATAGGTGGCAGCGGTGTAGGGGGGTCAGATTAGGAGGTTAGACATTTAATGAAGCTGGCGGCGGGGTCCGGGAGCGGCGGTTTAGGGGTTAAACACTTTATTAGGGATTGCGGCGGGGGATTGCGTTTGACAGGTAGATAGACATTGCGCATGCGTTAGGTGTTAGGTTTTATTTTGCAGGTAGTTTAGGGAGTTACGGGGATCCAATACTCAGCGTAAGGGTTACTACGCCTGCAATTTGTGGCGAGGTGAAAATGGAGTAAGATTTCTCCATTTTCACCACGTAAGTCCTTACGCTGTATATTGGATACCAAACTGCGCAGGTTTGGTATACCTATCTATGGGCCAAAAAACTACGGTCGAAGGCAGAAATATACGAGCGTAACTTCTATGTTACGCCGTATATGTGATACCAAACCCGCGCAAAATTTGGTGTCTCTGGGTTTTGCGGGCGAGGCTGCATATCGGATCGGGCCTCTGAAGTGCACTGAATATTGCTCTCAATTCCAGAGTCCACACACCCTGAGCCTTCAGGGAATTCCAGACTGCACCCCAGCCTAGTAGACTGGCGTCTGTTGTCACTATCACCCACGAGGGTCTGCGGAAACACGTCCCTTGGGACAGATGCTCCGGCGACAACCACCAGAGAAGAGAGTCTCTGGTCTCCTAGTCCAGATTTATCTGAGGAGATAAATTTGCATAATCCCCATTCCACTGTTCGAGCATGCACAGTTGCAGTGGTCTGAGATGAAATTGAGCAAACGGAATGATGTCCATGACCGCCACCATCAATCCAATTACCTCCATGCACTGAGCCACTGATGGCCGAGGATTTGACTGAAGGGCTCGGCAAGTATTTAGAATCTTTGACTTTCTGACCTCTGTCAGAAAAATCTTCATGGATATAGAATCTATCAGAGTTCCCAAGAAGGGAACCATTGTCTGTGGAATTAGTGAACTCTTTTCTAGATTCACCTTCCATCCGTGAGTTCTCAGAAAGGACAACACCATGTCTGTATGAGATTTTGACAGATGATAAGTCGACGCCTGGATCAGAATATCGTCCAGATAAGGTGCTACTGCAATGCCCCGCGGCCTGAGAACCGCTAGAAGGGACCCTAGAACCTTCGTGAAGATCCTGGGTGCTGTGGCCAACCCAAAGGGAAGAGCCACAAACTGAAAATGTTTGTCCAGGAAGGCAAACCTTAGGTACTGATAATGATCCTTGTGAATAGGAATATGAAGGTATGCATCCTTCAAGTCCACGGTAGTAATATATTGACCCTCCTGGATCATTGGTAAAATTGTTCGAATCGTCTCCATCTTGAAAGATGGGACTCTGAGAAACTTGTTTAGACTCTTGAGATCTAAAATGGGTCTGAACGTTCCCTCTTTTTTGGCAACCATGAAAAGATTTGAGTAAAACCCCTGCCCCTGTTCCAGCCTTGGCACGGGGCGAATTACTCCCATAGTATAGAGGTCTTTTACACAACGTAAGAACGCCTCTCTTTTTATCTGGTCTACAGACAACCGTGAAAGAAGAAATCTCCCCCTTGGGAGAAAACTTTTGAATTCCAATTGATACCCGTGGGTCAAGATTTCCAGTGTCCAGGGGTCCTGAACATCTCTTACCCAAGCCTGGGCAAAGAGAGAAAGTTTGCCCCCTACTAGATCCGGTTCCGGATCGGGGGCCGCCCCTTCATGCTGTCTTGGTAGCAGTAGCGGGCTTCTTGGGTTGTTTACCCTTGTTCTAAGTCTGGTTGGGTCTCCAGATGGACTTGGCCTGAGCAAAATTCCCTTCCTGTTTCGCGGAAGAAGAGGAAGAATAGGGGACTCCTTTAAAGATCCGAAAGGAACAAAAATGATTTTGTTTACCCCTTAATTTAGTAGTCTTATCCTGAGGTAGGAGATGACCCTTACCTCCAGTAATGTCAGAAATGATTTCCTTCAAGTCAGGCCCGAATAGGGTTTTACCCTTGAAAGGAATAGCCAAAAGCTTTGACTTAGATGACACATCAGCAGACCAAGATTTTAACCATAACGCTCTAAGCACTAAAATGGCAAATCCAGCATTCTTAGCCGCCAACTTAGCAATTTGAAAGGCGGCATCTGTGATAAAAGAATTAGCCAGCTTGAGAGCCTTAATTCTATCTAAAATATCCTCCAAAGGAGTCTCAGTCTTAAGAGACTCTTCTAAGGCATCAAACCAGAAACCCGCCGCAGTAGTAACTGGTACAATGCAGGCTGTTGGTTGTAAATGGAAACCCTGATGAATAAATAACTTTTTTAGAAGACCCTCCAATTTCTTATCCATAGGGTCTTTGAAAGCACAGCTGTCCTCAATAGGAATAGTTGTACACTTAGCCAGGGTAGATATAGCTCCCTCCACCTTATGGACTGTCTGACAAGAGTCCCGAACAGTGTCAGATATGGGATACATTTTCTTAAAATTAGGAGAAGGTGAGAACGGTATACCCGGTCTGTCCCATTCTCTCTTGATAATCTCCGAAATTCTCTTAGGAATCGGAAAAACATCAGTGTAAGCAGGTACCTCTAAGTATTTATCCATCTTACACAATTTCTCTGGTGGTACCACAATAGAATCACAGTCATCCAGAGTCGCTAAAACCTCACGAAGCAACAGGCGGAGGTGTTCCAGCTTAAATCTAAAGGACATGACGTCCGAGTCCATCTGAGGTAACACACTTCCCGATTCGGAAAGTTCTCCCTCAGACAGAAGTTCCCTGACCCCCAAATCAGAACCCTGTGAGGGTACATCGGAAATAGCCAACAAAGCATCAGAGGACTCAGTATTCACATTGATTCCTGTCCTACTGCATTTGCCCTGTAACACTGGCAACTTAGATAATACCTCTGTAAGGGTACTTGACATAACTGCAGCCATATCCTGCAGAGTAAATGAATTAGACGTGGTTGAGGAACCTGGCGTCGCTTGGGTGGGCGTTAAAGGTTGTGACACTTGGGGAGAATTTGGCGGCATATCCTGATTCTCCTCAGACTGAGAATCATCCTTAGGCCCACTTTCTTTACATAAAATATGCTTTTTACATTGTAAGGCCCTTTACAAGAGTACAAGAGGGACACAAAGTAAGAGGGGGTTCCACAATGGCATCTAAACACATAGAACAAGGAGTTTCCTCAAGTTCAGACATGTTAAACAGACTAGCAATAGCAACAATAGTCGTTTTTAACCTTAATTATTGACTCAAATTTTTTTTCAAAAAAGTGTACTGCACCTTTAAATAATAAAAGCGCAACAATTTTACTGTATCTCACAAAAACGATTTTTGCGGCGATAAAAAATATAGTAATAAGCTCAAATTAGCTAAATAATATTGCACAATTTGTTAGAAAATGCTAAGTGACATTTTATAGCATCCTTATTTGATATAACAAATTTCTTAAAACAATATCAGCCTACCTGCCCCCAGGGTACTCAATTCTGTGACAATAACGATCCATTGATTGAAAATCTAACTTGGG
This sequence comes from Bombina bombina, assembly GCF_027579735.1. Lineage (NCBI taxonomy): Eukaryota > Metazoa > Chordata > Amphibia > Anura > Bombinatoridae > Bombina > Bombina bombina. The sequence continues at coordinate 288,779,087 of NC_069501.1, read as the reverse complement.
CCCCACCGGAACCAGGGCTTTGTTGCCTTATACAATTATTAACTAAATAAACCTATTAACCCCTAAACCGCCAGCCCCCCACATCGCAGCAAGCTAAATTAAACTATATTAACCCCTAAACCTAACCCCCCTAACTTTAACAGAATTAAAATACAGCTAAACTAAAGTTACAATTATTAACTAAATAATAACTATTTTAAAATAAATACAAACTTACCTGTAAAATAATACATAAGCTAGCTACAATATAACTAATAGGTATATTGTAGCTAGCTTAGGTTTTATGTTTATTTCACAGGTAAGTTTGTATTTATTTTAACTAGGTAGACTAGTTAGTAAATAGTTATTAACTATTTAATAACTACCTAGTTAAAATAAATACAAACTTACCTGTAAAATAAAACCTATCCTGCCTTACACTAAAACCTAACATTACAAAAAAAAATAAACACTAAAATTACTAAAAAATAAATAAATTACATAAAAAAACAAACACTAAATTACAAAAAATAAGAAACAAATGATCAAAAATAAATACCTAATCTAATAGCCCTATCAAAAATAAAAAAAAAACCCTAACCTACAATAAACTACCAATGGCCCTTAAAAAGGCCTTTTGTGGGGCATTGCCCCATAGAAATCAGCTCTTTTTACCTGTAAAAAAATACTAACACCCCCAACAGTAAAACCCACCAACTCCTCCAAATAAAAAACCTATCTAAAATAACCTAAGGTCCCAATTGCCCTGAAAAGGGCATTTGTATGGGCATTGCCCTTAAAAGGGCATTTAGCTCTTTTACATGCCAAGACCCTAATCTAAAAATAAAACCCACCCAAAGAAACCTTAAATAAACCTAACACTAACCCACGACGATCCACTAACAGTTATTGGAGTCCCGCTTGAGGGATCCATCCAGCCAGCAAGAAGTCTTCATCCATGGCGGCCTCTTCGATCTTCATCCAGCCAGAAAAGTCCTCATCCAGGCGGCAAGAAGTCTTCATCCAGACAGCGCAGAGCGGGTCCATCCTGAAGACATTCGGTGCGGAGCATCCTCTTCATATGGTCGCTGCCGTAAAATGGAACTTCAATGCAAGTGACGTCATCCAAGATGGCGTCCCTTACATATCTATTGGCTGAAAAATTTAAATCAGCCAATAGGATTAGAGCTGCTAAAATCCTATTGGCTGTTCCAATCAGCCAATAAAAGCCTGGATGAAGACTTCTTGCTGGCTGGATGGATCCTTCAAGCGGGACTTCAATAACTGTAAGTGGATCTTTGGGGGTAAGTGTTAGGTTTATTTAAGGTTTTTTGGGTGGGTTTATTTTTAGATTATGGTCTGGGCATGTAAAAGAGATAAATGCCCTTATAAGGGCAATGCCCATATAAATGCCCTTTTCAAAGCAATGGGGAGCTTAGGTTATTTTAGATTTGGGGGGGTTGGTTGGTTGGGTGGTGGGTTTTACTGTTGGGGGGGTGTTTGTATTTTTTTTTACAGGTAAAAGAGCTGATTTCTTTGGGGCAATGCCCCACAAAAGTCCCTTTTAAGGGCCATTGGTAGTTTATTGTAGGTTAGGTTTTTTTTTTATTTTGGGGAAAACACGGGCCCACAAGCTCCCTACGGAGCTTGTTAAATGGGCCCCTATGGCCGCGGCAAAATTTAGGGCTGGTCTACAAATTTTCCAGGGTTACTTTTAATTCCCAGTCTGGCCCTGACACACACAATGACAAAACTTTAAGCAGGAGGCGGCATTTATCTTTTTTTTTGGAGCTGGATTTATTTGTGTGACACACATAAAATGCTGCTACCCGCTGCAAGATTTGTCTAAACAAATGATGAATGCGCACGTCTCGTTATTATACAAGGATTGCATGATTAAAAATCTACAACATTTACTTATTTTTTTGGGTGGAGTAACTGGACAAATATTTGTAAGTGACTGCATAATGAAGTCTTTCCATTACAGCTGTTTTTTTAGAAACTCACCCTTTATTAAATGTTGCTATTATTCTTTACTTTTAGTTTTATTCCAATTAGAATAAAATAATGTTGTACAAACATAAAAAAAATTCTGTTTATTGGTCAACAATTATAAAAAGATTTACCAAATAAAAACTTGTCTTTCCTCAAACCAGATCAATTGTTTTTATTTTGCTTGAAATAAACTTGCCATTTATTGCCTAAATGAATAATAGTAATGGCCTTCATTACTGAGGGGTAAGTATGTGTGATGGAACTGCTGATTCCTTAGTATGATATTGACTCTGTAGCAGAGCTGCCATCTCTGAAAAACATTTGATATTGCGCACTAATTTGCATATATGATGATACAGTGCAAGCCTTTCAATAACACCCAGCCAGCCTACCCCTAGAGCACTGGTTTTCAGAACCTATCCTCAGGCCTCTCCCAAAGGCCAGGTTTTCAGGATTACCTTGGATGAGAGCAGGTAAAATAACCATAACCAGGGAGACCTAAGGACAGGTTTTAAAACCAGTGCCTTAGGAGCCTATTTATCAAATGTCTGTCGGCCCTGATCAGACAGTGCGGATCAGGTCCGACAGATATCGCTGAATGCCAAGAGCAATACGCTCTCCATATGCAACGCCGCCCCCTGCAGACTCGCGGCCAATCGGCCGACAGCAGGGTGGTGTCAATCAACCCGATCGTACTCGATCGGGTTGAATTGTGGCGATCTCTGTCCACCTCATCAGAGCAGGCGGACAGGGTTATGGAGCAGCGGTCTTTAGTCTGAGGACTCGCCAGAAACACGGGCCCTCAAGCTCCATTCGGAGCTTGATAAATGGGCCTCTTAGAGTAAAGTTTGCAAGGGAAGGAAAAGGCTAACCCTTAATGGGACATGAAAGTCAAAAGTATGCTGGTTTTGTACAGCTCCACCATAATATTGCAACACTCTGTGCAATGCAAACTGTTGGTTTATTTTAACATTTTATCAAAGCACTAAATGGTGCTGATTGTTGGATATTCTCAGGGCACTTTTAAGGAGGGGGCCAAACACGGCAGCTTAAATAGACTGACCATAATGCCGCTTTAAAAAGGGACAAAATACATATGTCAGGGTTCTTATACAAAAGATTTCTTTAAACAGCCCTGACATATGTATTTGTCATATGTGTCCCTTTTTAAAGCGGTAATATGGTCACCCTAAGCTTAAAGCATGTTTGTCACCTGGTGGGGTGTAGCTCTAACACAGTACAGCAAGAGAGGGGGAGTACTTGATTTATGCAGTAACTGTGACTTCCTAGTTGAAGAGTGCAGACTATTTTAAATGCGTATAAAACCCATTTTTTCCATTCATGAAAGTCAGAGCAGACAATTTTAAACACCTTTCCAAACTCCTTCTATTATCAAATTTGTTTCATTTTCTTGGTTTCTTTTTCTTGGTATCCTTTGTTGAAGGAGTAGCAATGCACTACTGAAAGCTAGCTGAGCATATATGCCTCTAGTCCTTGGCTAACCAATCAGCAGCAAGCATCCAGTAGTGCACTGCTGCTTCAGAGCCTACCTAGGTTTTAATAAATTATACCTAGAGAACAAAGGCGATTAGATAATAGAAGTAAGTTGGAAAATAGTTTAAAATTTCATGCTCGATCTGAATGATGATAGTTTAATTTTTACTTTACTGTCCCTTTAATATAGCAGATGAGCAGTGAGGATAAAAGCTGTACTTTACTGTCCCTTTAACATAGCAGATGAGCGCTGAGGATAGAAGCTGTACTTTACTGTCCCTTTAACATAGCAGATGAGCGCTGAGGATAGAAGCTGTACTTTACTGTCCCTTTAACATAGCAGATGAGTGCTGAGGATAGAAGCTGTACTTTACTGTCCCTTTAACATAGATAAGCGCTGAGGATAGAAGCTGTACTTTACTGTCCCTTTAACATAGATAAGTGCTGAGGATAGAAGCTGTACTTTACTGTCCCTTTAACATAGCAGATGAGCGCTGAGGATAAAAGCTGTACTTTACTGTCCCTTTAACATAGCAGATGAGCAGTGAGGATAGAAGCTGTACTTTACTGTCCCTTTAACATAGCAGATGAGCGCTGAGGATAAAAGCTGTACTTTACTGTCCCTTTAACATAGCAGATGAGCAGTGAGGATAGAAGCTGTACTTTACTGTCCCTTTAACATAGCAGATGAGCGCTGAGGATAGAAGCTGTACTTTACTGTCCCTTTAACATAGCAGATGAGCGCTGAGGATAGAAGCTGTACTTTACTGTCCCTTTAACATAGAAGATGAGTGCTGAGGATAGAAGCTGTACTTTACCGTCCCTTTAACATAGATAAGCGCTGAGGATAGAAGCTGTACTTTACCGTCCCTTTAACATAGATAAGCGCTGAGGATAGAAGCTGTACTTTACCGTCCCTTTAACATAAATAAGCGCTGATGATAGAAGCTGTACTTTATTGTCCCTTTAACATAGATGAGCGCTGAGGATAGAAGCTGTACTTTATTGTCCCTTTAACATAGCAGATGAGCAGTGAGGATAGAAGCTGTACTTTACTGTCCCTTTAACATAGATGAGCGCTGAGGATAGAAGCTGTACTTTACTGTCCCTTTAACATAAATAAGCGCTGATGATAGAAGCTGTACTTTATTGTCCCTTTAACATAGATAAGCGCTGAGGATAGAAGCTGTACTTTACTGTCCCTTTAACATAGATGAGCGCTGAGGATAGAAGCTGTACTGTCCCTTTAACATAGATGAGCGCTGAGGATAGAAGCTGTACTTTACTGTCCCTTTAACATAGATAAGCGCTGAGGATAGAAGCTGTACTTTACTGTCCCTTTAACATAGATAAGCGCTGAGGATAGAAGCTGTACTTTACTGTCCCTTTAACATAGATAAGCGCTGAGGATAGAAGCTGTACTTTACTGTCCCTTTAACATAGATAACGGCTGAGGATAGAAGCTGTACTTTACTGTCCCTTTAACATAGATGAGCGCTGAGGATAGAAGCTGTACTTTACTGTCCCTTTAACATAGCAGATGAGCGCTGAGGATAGAAGCTGTACTTTACTGTCCCTTTAACATAGAAGATGAGTGCTGAGGATAGAAGCTGTACTTTACCGTCCCTTTAACATAGATAAGCGCTGAGGATAGAAGCTGTACTTTACCGTCCCTTTAACATAGATAAGCGCTGAGGATAGAAGCTGTACTTTACCGTCCCTTTAACATAAATAAGCGCTGATGATAGAAGCTGTACTTTATTGTCCCTTTAACATAGATGAGCGCTGAGGATAGAAGCTGTACTTTACTGTCCCTTTAACATAGCAGATGAGCAGTGAGGATAGAAGCTGTACTTTACTGTCCCTTTAACATAGATGAGCGCTGAGGATAGAAGCTGTACTTTACTGTCCCTTTAACATAAATAAGCGCTGATGATAGAAGCTGTACTTTATTGTCCCTTTAACATAGATAAGCGCTGAGGATAGAAGCTGTACTTTACTGTCCCTTTAACATAGATGAGCGCTGAGGATAGAAGCTGTACTGTCCCTTTAACATAGATGAGCGCTGAGGATAGAAGCTGTACTTTACTGTCCCTTTAACATAGATAAGCGCTGAGGATAGAAGCTGTACTTTACTGTCCCTTTAACATAGATAAGCGCTGAGGATAGAAGCTGTACTTTACTGTCCCTTTAACATAGATAAGCGCTGAGGATAGAAGCTGTACTTTACTGTCCCTTTAACATAGATAACGGCTGAGGATAGAAGCTGTACTTTACTGTCCCTTTAACATAGATGAGCGCTGAGGATAGAAGCTGTACTTTACTGTCCCTTTAACATAGATAAGCGCTGAGGATAGAAGCTGTACTTTACTGTCCCTTTAACATAGATAACGGCTGAGGATAGAAGCTGTACTTTACTGTCCCTTTAACATAGATAACGGCTGAGGATAGAAGCTGTACTTTACTGTCCCTTTAACATAGATAACGGCTGAGGATAGAAGCTGTACTTAACTGTCCCTTTAACATAGATAACGGCTGAGGATAGAAGCTGTACTTTACTGTCCCTTTAACATAGATGAGCGCTGAGGATAGAAGCTGTACTTTACTGTCCCTTTAACATAGCAGATGAGCGCTGAGGATAGAAGCTGTACTTTACTGTCCCTTTAACATAGATGAGCGCTGAGGATAGAAGCTGTACTGTCCCTTTAACATAGATGAGCGCTGAGGATTGAAGCTGTACTTTACTGTCCCTTTAACATAGATAAGTGCTGAGGATAGAAGCTGTACTTTTCTGTCCCTTTAACATAGATAACGGCTGAGGATAGAAGCTGTACTTTACTGTCCCTTTAAAATAGATGAGCGCTGAGGATAGAAGCTGTACTGTCCCTTTAACATAGATGAGCGCTGAGGATTGAAGCTGTACTTTACTGTCCCTTTAACATAGATAAGTGCTGAGGATAGAAGCTGTACTTTACTGTCCCTTTAAAATAGATGAGTGCTGAGGATAGAAGCTGTACTTTACTGTCCCTTTAACATAGCAGATGAGCGCTGAGGATAGAAGCTGTACTTTACTGTCCCTTTAACATAGATAAGCGCTGAGGATAGAAGCTGTACTTTACTGTCCCTTTAACATAGCAGATGAGCGCTGAGGATAGAAGCTGTACTTTACTGTCCCTTTAACATAGATAAGCGCTGAGGATAGAAGCTGTACTTTACTGTCCCTTTAACATAGATAAGCGCTGAGGATAGAAGCTGTACTTTACTGTCCCTTTAACATAGCAGATGAGCGCTGAGGATAGAAGCTGTACTTTACTGTCCCTTTAACATAGATGAGCGCTGAGGATAGAAGCTGTAATTTACCGTCCCTTTAACATAGATAAGCGCTGAGGATAGAAGCTGTACTTTACTGTCCCTTTAACATAAATAAGCGCTGAGGATAGAAGCTGTACTTTACTGTCCCTTTAACATAGATAAGCGCTGAGGATAGAAGCTGTACTTTACTGTCCCTTTAATATAGCAGATGAGCGCTGAGGATAGAAGCTGTACTTTACTGTCCCTTTAACATAGATAAGCACTGAGGATAGAAGCTGTACTTTACTGTCCCTTTAACATAGATGAGCGCTGAGGATAGAAGCTGTACTGTCCCTTTAACATAGATAAGCGCTGAGGATAGAAGCTGTACTTTACTGTCCCTTTAACATAGATGAGCTCTGAGGATAGAAGCTGTACTTTACTGTCCCTTTAACATAGATAAGCGCTGAGGATAGAAGCTGTACTTTACTGTCCCTTTAACATAGATGAGCTCTGAGGATAGAAGCTGTACTTTACTGTCCCTTTAATATAGCAGATGAGCGCTGAGGATAGAAGCTGTACTTTACTGTCCCTTTAACATAGCAGAGGAGTGCTGAGGATAGAAGCTGTACTTTACTGTCCCTTTAACATAGATGAGCGCTGAGGATAGAAGCTGTACTGTCCCTTTAACATAGATAAGCGCTGAGGATAGAAGCTGTACTTTACTGTCCCTTTAACATAGCAGATGAGCGCTGAGGATAAAAGCTGTACTTTACTGTCCCTTTAATATAGCAGATGAGCAGTGAGGATAGAAGCTGTACTTTACTGTCCCTTTAACATAGATGAGCGCTGAGGATAGAAGCTGTACTTTACTGTCCCTTTAACATAGCAGATGAGTGGTGAGGATAGAAGCTGTACTTTACTGTCCCTTTAATATAGCAGATGAGCAGTGAGGATAGAAGCTGTACTTTACTGTCCCTTTAACATAGATAAGCACTGAGGATAGAAGCTGTACTTTACTGTCCCTTTAACATAGATAAGCACTGAGGATAGAAGCTGTACTTTACTGTCCCTTTAACATAGATAAGCACTGAGGATAGAAGCTGTACTTTACTGTCCCTTTAACATAGCAGATAAGCGCTGAGGATAGAAGCTGTACTTTACTGTCCCTTTAACATAGATGAGTGCTGAGGATAGAAGCTGTACTTTACTGTCCCTTTAACATAGCAGATGAGCGCTGAGGATAGAAGCTGTACTTTACTGTCCCTTTAACATAGATGAGCGTTGAGGATAGAAGCTGTACTTTACTGTCCCTTTAACATAGATAAGCGCTGAGGATAGAAACTGTACTTTACTGTCCCTTTAACATAGCAGATGAGCGCTGAGGATAGAAGCTGTACTTTACTGTCCCTTTAACATAGATGAGCGCTGAGGATAAAAGCTGTACTTTACTGTCCCTTTAACATAGCAGATGAACGCTGAGGATAGAAGCTGTACTTTACTGTCCCTTTAACATAGCAGATGAGCGCTGAGGATAGAAGCTGTACTTTACTGTCCCTTTAACATAGATAAGCGCTGAGGATAGAAGCTGTACTTTACTGTCCCTTTAACATAGCAGATGAGCGCTGAGGATAGAAGCTGTACTTTACTGTCCCTTTAACATAGCAGATGAGCGCTGAGGATAGAAGCTGTACTTTACTGTCCCTTTAACATAGCAGATGAGTGCTGAGGATAGAAGCTGTACTTTACTGTCCCTTTAACATAGATAAGCGCTGAGGATAGAAGCTGTACTTTACTGTCCCTTTAACATAAATAAGCGCTGAGGATAGAAGCTGTACTTTACTGTCCCTTTAACATAGATAAGCGCTGAGGATAGAAGCTGTACTTTACTGTCCCTTTAATATAGCAGATGAGTGGTGAGGATAGAAGCTGTACTTTACTGTCCCTTTAACATAGCAGATGAGCGCTGAGGATAGAAGCTGTACTTTACTGTCCCTTTAACATAGCAGATGAGTGGTGAGGATAGAAGCTGTACTTTACTGTCCCTTTAACATAGCAGATGAGTGGTGAGGATAGAAGCTGTACTTTACTGTCCCTTTAACATAGATAAGCTCTGAGGATAGAAACTGTACTTTACTGTCCCTTTAACATAGATAAGCTCTGAGGATAGAAGCTGTACTTTACTGTCCCTTTAACATAGCAGATGAGTGCTGAGGATAGAAGCTGTACTTTATTGTCCCTTTAACATAGATGAGCGCTGAGGATAGAAGCTGTACTTTACTGTCCCTTTAACATAGATAAGCTCTGAGGATAGAAGCTGTACTTTACTGTCCCTTTAACATAGATAAGCGCTGAGGATAGAAGCTGTACTTTACCGTCCCTTTAACATAGATAAGCTCTGAGGATAGAAGCTGTACTTTACTGTCCCTTTAACATAGATAAGCTCTGAGGATAGAAGCTGTACTTTACTGTCCCTTTAACATAGCAGATGAGCAGTGAGGATAGAAGCTGTACTTTACTGTCCCTTTAACATAGATAAGTGCTGAGGATAGAAGCTGTACTTTACTGTCCCTTTAACATAGATAAGCACTGAGGATAGAAGCTGTACTTTACTGTCCCTTTAACATAGCAGATGAGCGCTGAGGATAGAAGCTGTACTTTACTGTCCCTTTAATATAGCAGATGAGCGCTGAGGATAAAAGCTGTACTTTACTGTCCCTTTAACATAGATGAGCGCTGAGGATAGAAGCTGTACTGTCCCTTTAACATAGATAAGCGCTGAGGATAGAAGCTGTACTTTACTGTCCCTTTAACATAGATAACGGCTGAGGATAGAAGCTGTACTTTACTGTCCCTTTAACATAGATAAGCGCTGAGGATAGAAGCTGTACTTTACCGTCCCTTTAACATAGATAAGCGCTGAGGATAGAAGCTGTACTTTACTGTCCCTTTAACATAGATAAGTGCTGAGGATAGAAGCTGTACTGTCCCTTTAACATAGATAAGCGCTGAGGATAGAAGCTGTACTTTACTGTCCCTTTAACATAGATAAGTGCTGAGGATAGAAGCTGTACTTTACTGTCCCTTTAACATAGATGAGCAGTGAGGATAGAAGCTGTACTTTACTGTCCCTTTAACATAGATGAGCGCTGAGGATAGAAGCTGTACTTTACTGTCCCTTTAACATAGATGAGCGCTGAGGATAGAAGCTGTACTTTACTGTCCCTTTAACATAAATAAGCGCTGATGATAGAAGCTGTACTTTACTGTCCCTTTAACATAGATAAGCGCTAAGGATAGAAGCTGTACTTTATTGTCCCTTTAACATAGATAAGCGCTGAGGATAGAAGCTGTACTTTACTGTCCCTTTAACATAGCAGATGAGCGCTGAGGATAAAAGCTGTACTTTACTGTCCCTTTAACATAGATAACGGCTGAGGATAGAAGCTGTACTTTACTGTCCCTTTAACATAGATAAGCGCTGAGGATAGAAGCTGTACTGTCCCTTTAACATAGATAAGCTCTGAGGATAGAAGCTGTACTGTCCCTTTAACATAGATGAGCGCTGAGGATAGAAGCTGTACTTTACTGTCCCTTTAACATAGATAACAGCTGAGGATAGAAGCTGTACTTTACTGTCCCTTTAACATAGATAACGGCTGAGGATAGAAGCTGTACTTTACTGTCCCTTTAACATAGATAACGGCTGAGGATAGAAGCTGTACTTTACTGTCCCTTTAACATAGATAACGGCTGAGGATAGAAGCTGTACTTTACTGTCCCTTTAACATAGATGAGCGCTGAGGATAGAAGCTGTACTTTACTGTCCCTTTAACATAGATAAGCACTGAGGATAGAAGCTGTACTTTACTGTCCCTTTAACATAGATGAGCGCTGAGGATAGAAGCTGTACTGTCCCTTTAACATAGATGAGCGCTGAGGATAGAAGCTGTACTTTACTGTCCCTTTAACATAGATAACGGCTGAGGATAGAAGCTGTACTTTACTGTCCCTTTAAAATAGATGAGCGCTGAGGATAGAAGCTGTACTGTCCCTTTAACATAGATGAGCGCTGAGGATTGAAGCTGTACTTTACTGTCCCTTTAACATAGATAAGTGCTGAGGATAGAAGCTGTACTTTACTGTCCCTTTAAAATAGATGAGTGCTGAGGATAGAAGCTGTACTTTACTGTCCCTTTAACATAGCAGATGAGCGCTGAGGATAGAAGCTGTACTTTACTGTCCCTTTAACATAGATAAGCGCTGAGGATAGAAGCTGTACTTTACTGTCCCTTTAACATAGCAGATGAGCGCTGAGGATAGAAGCTGTACTTTACTGTCCCTTTAACATAGCAGATGAGTGCTGAGGATAGAAGCTGTACTTTACTGTCCCTTTAACATAGATAAGCGCTGAGGATAGAAGCTGTACTTTACTGTCCCTTTAACATAGTAGATAAGCGCTGAGGATAGAAGCTGTACTTTACTGTCCCTTTAACATAGCAGATGAGTGCTGAGGATAGAAGCTGTACTTTACTGTCCCTTTAACATAGATAAGCGCTGAGGATAGAAGCTGTACTTTACTGTCCCTTTAACATAGATGAGCGCTGAGGATAGAAGCTGTAATTTACCGTCCCTTTAACATAGATAAGCGCTGAGGATAGAAGCTGTACTTTACTGTCCCTTTAACATAAATAAGCGCTGAGGATAGAAGCTGTACTTTACTGTCACTTTAACATAGATAAGCGCTGAGGATAGAAGCTGTACTTTACTGTCCCTTTAATATAGCAGATGAGCGCTGAGGATAGAAGCTGTACTTTACTGTCCCTTTAACATAGATGAGCGCTGAGGATAGAAGCTGTACTTTACTGTCCCTTTAACATAGATAAGCGCTGAGGATAGAAGCTGTACTTTACTGTCCCTTTAACATAGATGAGCTCTGAGGATAGAAGCTGTACTTTACTGTCCCTTTAACATAGATAAGCGCTGAGGATAGAAGCTGTACTTTACTGTCCCTTTAACATAGATGAGCTCTGAGGATAGAAGCTGTACTTTACTGTCCCTTTAATATAGCAGATGAGCGCTGAGGATAGAAGCTGTACTTTACTGTCCCTTTAACATAGATGAGCTCTGAGGATAGAAGCTGTACTTTACTGTCCCTTTAACATAGCAGAGGAGTGCTGAGGATAGAAGCTGTACTTTACTGTCCCTTTAACATAGATGAGCGCTGAGGATAGAAGCTGTACTGTCCCTTTAACATAGATAAGCGCTGAGGATAGAAGCTGTACTTTACTGTCCCTTTAACATAGATGAGCGCTGAGGATAGAAGCTGTACTTTACTGTCCCTTTAACATAGCAGATGAGCAGTGAGGATAGAAGCTGTACTTTACTGTCCCTTTAACATAGATGAGCGCTGAGGATAGAAGCTGTACTTTACTGTCCCTTTAACATAGCAGATGAGTGGTGAGGATAGAAGCTGTACTTTACTGTCCCTTTAATATAGCAGATGAGCAGTGAGGATAGAAGCTGTACTTTACTGTCCCTTTAACATAGATAAGCGCTGAGGATAGAAACTGTACTTTACTGTCCCTTTAACATAGATAAGCACTGAGGATAGAAGCTGTACTTTACTGTCCCTTTAACATAGCAGATGAGCGCTGAGGATAGAAGCTGTACTTTACTGTCCCTTTAACATAGATAAGCGCTGAGGATATAAGCTGTACTTTACTGTCCCTTTAACATAGATAAGCGCTGAGGATATAAGCTGTACTTTACTGTCCCTTTAACATAGCAGATGAGCAGTGAGGATAGAAGCTGTACTTTACTGTCCCTTTAATATAGCAGATGAGCGCTGAGGATAGAAGCTGTACTTTACTGTCCCTTTAACATAGCAGATGAGCGCTGAGGATAGAAGCTGTACTTTACTGTCCCTTTAACATAGCAGATGAGCGCTGAGGATAGAAGCTGTACTTTACTGTCCCTTTAACATAGCAGATGAGCGCTGAGGATAGAAGCTGTACTTTACTGTCCCTTTAACATAGATAAGCGCTGAGGATAGAAGCTGTACTTTACTGTCCCTTTAACATAGCAGATGAGTGCTGAGGATAGAAGCTGTACTTTACTGTCCCTTTAACATAGATAAGCGCTGAGGATAGAAGCTGTACTTTACTGTCCCTTTAACATAGCAGATGAGCGCTGAGGATAGAAGCTGTACTTTACTGTCCCTTTAACATAGCAGATGAGTGCTGAGGATAGAAGCTGTACTTTACTGTCCCTTTAACATAAATAAGCGCTGAGGATAGAAGCTGTACTTTACTGTCCCTTTAACATAGATAAGCGCTGAGGATAGAAGCTGTACTTTACTGTCCCTTTAATATAGCAGATGAGTGGTGAGGATAGAAGCTGTACTTTACTGTCCCTTTAACATAGCAGATGAGCGCTGAGGATAGAAGCTGTACTTTACTGTCCCTTTAACATAGCAGATGAGTGGTGAGGATAGAAGCTGTACTTTACTGTCCCTTTAACATAGCAGATGAGCGCTGAGGATAGAAGCTGTACTTTACTGTCCCTTTAACATAGCAGATGAGCGCTGAGGATAGAAGCTGTACTTTACTGTCCCTTTAACATAGCAGATGAGCGCTGAGGATAGAAGCTGTACTTTACTGTCCCTTTAACATAGCAGATGAGCGCTGAGGATAGAAGCTGTACTTTACTGTCCCTTTAACATAGATAAGCGCTGAGGATAGAAGCTGTACTTTACTGTCCCTTTAATATAGCAGATGAGCAGTGAGGATAGAAGCTGTACTTTACTGTCCCTTTAACATAGCAGATGAGCAGTGAGGATAGAAGCTGTACTTTACTGTCCCTTTAACATAGCAGATGAGTGCTGAGGATAGAAGCTGTACTTTACTGTCCCTTTAACATAAATAAGCGCTGAGGATAGAAGCTGTACTTTACTGTCCCTTTAACATAAATAAGCGCTGAGGATAGAAGCTGTACTTTACTGTCCCTTTAACATAGATAAGCGCTGAGGATAGAAGCTGTACTTTACTGTCCCTTTAATATAGCAGATGAGCGCTGAGGATAGAAGTTGTACTTTACTGTCCCTTTAACATAGCAGATGAGCGCTGAGGATAGAAGCTGTACTTTACTGTCCCTTTAATATAGCAGATGAGCAGTGAGGATAGAAGCTGTACTTTACTGTCCCTTTAATATAGCAGATGAGCGCTGAGGATAGAAGCTGTACTTTACTGTCCCTTTAACATAGATAAGCGCTGAGGATAGAAGCTGTACTGTCCCTTTAACATAGATAAGCGCTGAGGATAGAAGCTGTACTTTACTGTCCCTTTAACATAGATGAGCTCTGAGGATAGAAGCTGTACTTTACTGTCCCTTTAATATAGATGAGCGCTGAGGATAGAAATTGTACTTTACTGTCCCTTTAATATAACAGATGAGCGCTGAGGATAGAAGCTGTACTTTACTGTCCCTTTAACATAGCAGATGAGCGCTGAGGATAGAAGCTGTACTTTACTGTCCCTTTAACATAGATAAGCTCTGAGGATAGAAACTGTACTTTACTGTCCCTTTAACATAGATAAGCTCTGAGGATAGAAGCTGTACTTTACTGTCCCTTTAACATAGATAAGCTCTGAGGATAGAAACTGTACTTTACTGTCCCTTTAACATAGATAAGCTCTGAGGATAGAAGCTGTACTTTACTGTCCCTTTAACATAGCAGATGAGTGCTGAGGATAGAAGCTGTACTTTACTGTCCCTTTAACATAGATGAGCGCTGAGGATAGAAGCTGTACTTTACTGTCCCTTTAACATAGATAAGCTCTGAGGATAGAAGCTGTACTTTACTGTCCCTTTAACATAGATAAGCGCTGAGGATAGAAGCTGTACTTTACCGTCCCTTTAACATAGATAAGCTCTGAGGATAGAAGCTGTACTTTACTGTCCCTTTAACATAGATAAGCGCTGAGGATAGAAACTGTACTTTACTGTCCCTTTAACATAGATAAGCTCTGAGGATAGAAGCTGTACTTTACTGTCCCTTTAACATAGCAGATGAGCAGTGAGGATAGAAGCTGTACTTTACTGTCCCTTTAACATAGATAAGCACTGAGGATAGAAGCTGTACTTTACTGTCCCTTTAACATAGCAGATGAGCGCTGAGGATAGAAGCTGTACTTTACTGTCCCTTTAATATAGCAGATGAGCGCTGAGGATAAAAGCTGTACTTTACTGTCCCTTTAACATAGATGAGCGCTGAGGATAGAAGCTGTACTGTCCCTTTAACATAGATAAGCGCTGAGGATAGAAGCTGTACTTTACTGTCCCTTTAACATAGATAACGGCTGAGGATAGAAGCTGTACTTTACTGTCCCTTTAACATAGATAAGCGCTGAGGATAGAAGCTGTACTGTCCCTTTAACATAGATAAGCGCTGAGGATAGAAGCTGTACTTTACTGTCCCTTTAACATAGATAAGTGCTGAGGATAGAAGCTGTACTTTATTGTCCCTTTAACATAGATAAGTGCTGAGGATAGAAGCTGTACTTTACTGTCCCTTTAACATAGCAGATGAGTGCCGAGGATAGAAGCTGTAATTTACCGTCCCTTTAACATAGCAGATGAGCAGTGAGGATAGAAGCTGTACTTTACTGTCCCTTTAATATAGCAGATGAGCGCTGAGGATAAAAGCTGTACTTTACTGTCCCTTTAATATAGCAGATGAGCGCTGAGGATAAAAGCTGTACTTTACTGTCCCTTTAACAAAGCAGATGAGCAGTGAGGATAGAAGCTGTACTTTACCGTCCCTTTAACATAGATAAGCGCTGAGGATAGAAGCTGTACTTTACTGTCCCTTTAACATAGATAAGTGCTGAGGATAGAAGCTGTACTTTACTGTCCCTTTAACATAGCAGATGAGCGCTGAGGATAGAAGCTGTACTTTACTGTCCCTTTAACATAGCAGATGAGCGCTGAGGATAGAAGCTGTACTTTACTGTCCCTTTAACATAGATAAGTGCTGAGGATAGAAGCTGTACTTTACTGTCCCTTTAACATAGCAGATGAGCGCTGAGGATAGAAGCTGTACTTTACTGTCCCTTTAATATAGCAGATGAGCGCTGAGGATAGAAGCTGTACTTTACTGTCCCTTTAACATAGCAGATGAGCAGTGAGGATAGAAGCTGTACTTTACTGTCCCTTTAACATAGCAGATGAGCAGTGAGGATAGAAGCTGTACTTTACTGTCCCTTTAACATAGCAGATGAGCAGTGAGGATAGAAGCTGTACTTTACTGTCCCTTTAACATAGCAGATGAGCAGTGAGGATAGAAGCTGTACTTTACTGTCCCTTTAACATAGCAGATGAGCGCTGAGGATAGAAGCTGTACTTTACTGTCCCTTTAACATAGATGAGCGCTGAGGATAGAAGCTGTACTTTACTGTCCCTTTAACATAGATAAGCGCTGATGATAGAAGCTGTACTTTACTGTCCCTTTAACATAGATAAGCGCTGAGGATAGAAGCTGTACTTTACTGTCCCTTTAACATAGATAAGCGCTGAGGATAGAAGCTGTACTTTATTGTCCCTTTAACATAGATAAGCGCTGAGGATAGAAGCTGTACTTTACTGTCCCTTTAATATAGCAGATGAGCGCTGAGGATAGAAGCTGTACTTTACTGTCCCTTTAATATAGCAGCTGAGCGCTGAGGATAGAAACTGTACTTTACTGTCCCTTTAACATAGATGAGCGCTGAGGATAGAAGCTGTACTTTACTGTCCCTTTAACATAGATAAGTGCTGAGGATAGAAGCTGTACTGTCCCTTTAACATAGATAAGCGCTGAGGATAGAAGCTGTACTGTCCCTTTAACATAGATAAGCGCTGAGGATAGAAGCTGTACTTTACTGTCCCTTTAACATAGATGAGCGCTGAGGATAGAAGCTGTACTTTACTGTCCCTTTAACATAGATAAGCGCTGAGGATAGAAGCTGTACTTTACTGTCCCTTTAACATAGATAAGTGCTGAGGATAGAAGCTGTACTGTCCCTTTAACATAGATAAGCGCTGAGGATAGAAGCTGTAATTTACCGTCCCTTTAACATAGATGAGCGCTGAGGATAGAAGCTGTACGTTACTGTCCCTTTAACATAGATGAGCGTTGAGGATAGAAGCTGTACTTTACTGTCCCTTTAATATAGCAGATGAGCGCTGAGGATAGAAGCTGTACTTTACTGTCCCTTTAACATAGATGAGCGCTGAGGATAGAAGCTGTACTTTACTGTCCCTTTAACATAGATAAGCGCTGAGGATAGAAACTGTACTTTACTGTCCCTTTAACATAGATGAGCGCTGAGGATAGAAGCTGTACTTTACTGTCCCTTTAACATAGATAAGTGCTGAGGATAGAAGCTGTACTGTCCCTTTAACATAGATAAGCGCTGAGGATAGAAGCTGTAATTTACCGTCCCTTTAACATAGATGAGCGCTGAGGATAGAAGCTGTACTTTACTGTCCCTTTAACATAGATAAGTGCTGAGGATAGAAGCTGTACTGTCCCTTTAACATAGATAAGTGCTGAGGATAGAAGCTGTACTGTCCCTTTAACATAGATAAGTGCTGAGGATAGAAGCTGTAATTTACCGTCCCTTTAACATAGATGAGCGCTGAGGATAGAAGCTGTACTTTACTGTCCCTTTAACATAGATAAGCGCTGAGGATAGAAGCTGTAATTTACCGTCCCTTTAACATAGATGAGCGCTGAGGATAGAAGCTGTACTTTACTGTCCCTTTAACATAGATAACGGCTGAGGATAGAAGCTGTACTTTACTGTCCCTTTAACATAGATAACGGCTGAGGATAGAAGCTGTACTGTCCCTTTAACATAGATAACGGCTGAGGATAGAAGCTGTACTTTACTGTCCCTTTAACATAGATAACGGCTGAGGATAGAAGCTGTACTTTACTGTCCCTTTAACATAGATAACGGCTGAGGATAGAAGCTGTACTTTACTGTCCCTTTAACATAGATGAGCGCTGAGGATAGAAGCTGTACTTTACTGTCCCTTTAACATAGATAACGGCTGAGGATAGAAGCTGTACTTTACTGTCCCTTTAACATAGATGAGCGCTGAGGATAGAAGCTGTACTTTACTGTCCCTTTAACATAGATAAGCGCTGAGGATAGAAGCTGTACTGTCCCTTTAACATAGATGAGCGCTGAGGATAGAAGCTGTACTGTCCCTTTAACATAGATAAGCGCTGAGGATAGAAGCTGTACTGTCCCTTTAACATAGATGAGCGCTGAGGATAGAAGCTGTACTGTCCCTTTAACATAGATAAGCGCTGAGGATAGAAGCTGTACTTTACTGTCCCTTTAACATAGTAGATGAGCGCTGAGGATAGAAGCTGTACTTTACTGTCCCTTTAATATTGATGAGCGCTGAGGATAGAAGCTGTAATTTACCGTCCCTTTAACATAGATGAGCGCTGAGGATAGAAGCTGTAATTTACCGTCCCTTTAACATAGATGAGCGCTGAGGATAGAAGCTGTACTTTACTGTCCCTTTAACATAGATAAGCGCTGAGGATAGAAGCTGTACTGTCCCTTTAACATAGATGAGCGCTGAGGATAGAAGCTGTACTGTCCCTTTAACATAGATGAGCGCTGAGGATTGAAGCTGTACTTTACTGTCCCTTTAACATAGATAAGCACTGAGGATAGAAGCTGTACTGTCCCTTTAACATAGATGAGCGCTGATGATAGAAGCTGTACTGTCCCTTTAACATAGATAAGCGCTGAAGATAGAAGCTGTACTGTCCCTTTAACATAGATAAGCGCTGAGGATAGAAGCTGTACTTTACTGTCCCTTTAACATAGATGAGCGCTGAAGATAGAAGCTGTACTGTCCCTTTAACATAGATAAGCGCTGAGGATAGAAGCTGTACTTTACTGTCCCTTTAACATAGATGAGAGCTGAGGATAGAAGCTGTACTGTCCCTTTAACATAGATGAGCGGTGAGGATAGCTGTACTGCTTTGATAGGAGGTTGTGACTGTGGTTGGAGGTCTGTGCAGTGGCTTCTTTTTCTTAGTCACTAACGGCTAGATTTGGAGTTTGGCGGTAGATGGGTTGCTAACGCTACGCGTGGTTTATGTCTATCGCACGGCATTGTTTGACTCCGGTATTTAGAGTTCCAACAATACCTTCTAACGATACTCCTAACGCGTGTATTTCACACGCGGAATCCCGCCCGCGTTAGACAGTCTCCCATAGAGATCAATGTTAAAGAAAACAAACACGCTTTTTTCATCTAACACTCGATCTCGCGAGAAATACGCACAGCTCGGTCATATGACGCATACCACATCATGCACAACAATAACACGCCGCAAATGTCACAACAACAATCACTAAACAAAGCACAGAAGCATTACACATTCACAAGCGGGGGGAATTTTAATATAATAAAATACAGGGAATACGCATATACTTTAAGATGCGGAAATACGCAAAATAACAACAAGGAAAAATAAATAAATACATACACTAGCAAAATAATCGCATTCAATATCACTATATATTAGGACCAACATACATATACAACACTTCACTAATACCACACCATCGCAAATTCACATTTAAACATAATACTATTGGTCAATGTTATAGAAAACGAGCACTATGACATCATCGCATTCTACACATTCCACAAATACTAACTCAAAATGAGCATGCGCAAATTCACACACCTAATACACATTGCACAAATACTAATTGCTAATAAAGCACACCTGAACACAATTTACAACGCAAATCGGTACATCATTAAACATTTACACAGGGTATATAAGCACCACACAAGCATGGCTTCTTTGACTGTGTTGCTGGTGGGTCTTTGGAGATTGGAGGTTTAAGATTAGAGAGTTTGTGCATTATTGTGAGTGAGTTAGTGTTAGTGTGAGAGAGTCAGTTGTTAGTGTTATCGTGAGTGAGTGGGAGTTAGTGGTAGTGTGATAGAGTCAGTTAGTGGGAGCGTGAGTTAGTGGGAGTTAGTGAGAGTTAGTGGTAGTGTGAGTTAGTGAGAATTAGTAGTAGTGTGAGTTAGTGAGAATTAGCAGTAGTGTGAGTTAGCGAGCGAGTGCTTTTTCTGTACACTTAACACATTTACACGCAAACACATTCAATACATACATACACTTATCAATAACACTACATACACTCAATACCCCATACCCTCTCATACTACACTCCATACCCCATTCCCTGTAGTCCCATTCCCTTTCATCCCATTTACTCTTATCCCATACCCCATCCCATACCCATCCCCTAGTTACATTTAGTTTACATATCCTCCTTTTAGTCTTCTTCTTCATTTTGTTCATTTAAATATTCCTTACCCTCTTTTATTTATATCCCTTTCACACTTTCAGCACTTTTTTTGGTCTTTTTAGTTCTTTATTTTGACCCCCTTTCATTTGATCACACTCACTTTTGGTTTACTTAGTTGGGGTTTAGTTTAGGGAAGAGATGGAGGGCAGGCAAGGGAGAGGTAGAGGGGGGAGGAGAGGGAGGGGGAGAGGAACAGGGCAGGAAGGGGGGCAGGAAGCGGGGGTGGAAGCGGTGGGTGGACCCAGCCACTTGGTTCAAGATGAACAAGTGGCTGGGCCCAGTGGCGGACAAAAACATTCAGATTGACCACAGATATCACAAACACGGTTTAGAAAATGCGGAAATCGTATTGATTGTTAGATTTCAAAGTGGATTAATGAGGCTGCATTTGTAATTGTATCGTAAGCTAAGTCATTTAAAGCTTTATTTGGAAATATGCTAATATATACATTTATTTCTTTTTCAAATATACAGAGTCTGGGGAGGAGGCAGCACAGCAAATACAGGCTCCTCCTTTTCCCCGGGATGAGAGTGGTGGGGATGAATCTCCACCTCGGAGGGAAGATGCCCCCGTGACGAAGAGGCCCCGGAACCAGAGGAAGAGGCCCCGGAACCAGAGGAAGAGGCCGCGGAACCAGAGGCCCCTCAAGGACCCGCACCCCGCCGTGCACGGGCACCCCGCCGTGCACGGGCACCCCGCCAAGCACAACAAGAGGAAATAGCGGAGGTGCGGGTTCTACTAGACTACATAGACCAGATGCGTAACTCCCGGATACAAAATATAGAAGGCCGAAGTAGAATAATTGAAGAGCTCAGTGGCATTCGAGAAGGCCAAACCCAAATCATACACCTCCTTACTAGAATCGAAGAAGGCCAAAACAGAAACTTTAATCTACAACAAGAGATGTTTAATTTCTTCCGGGAGGTGCATGCTGGTCTGCCTCCTGGTCCGCCTCCTGCTGCCGGGCCTCCTGCTGCCGGGCCTCCTGCTGCCGGGCCATCTTCTCCTGTCGGGCCATCTTCTCCTGCCGGGCCATCTTATCCTGCTGCCGGGCCATCTTCTCCTGCCGGGCCATCTTCTCCTGCCGGCCCATCTCCTCCTGCCGGCCCATCTCCTCCTCCTCACCTTGGTCGTCCCAGTACTCTTCCTTCCACTCTTCCCACAACATCTCCAAGGAGAACTCGTCGGAGTCGACAGTTGCCCCTCCCAGAGCCTCAGCCCCGTGGGAAGAGGGGAAGGAAGAGGAAGTAAGTATTTGTTTTCATGTTTAATGTTTTTGGTATTTAATGTGTAATGGATAGGTATGTGATGATGTGGTTTTCATACACTTGTGGACCACACTCTGTATATAATCTACTTCTATGGGACCGGGTCCATGGAGGCAGATTGTTTGCAGAGTGTGGGTTATAAGTGTGTGAAAACCACATCATCACATACCTATCCTTGTTCATGATATTGATTGGTTTCTGTGATGTGATGTCCAAACTGTTTCCCGAATCGCAAACAAAATTACCATTACAATTATCCATGATGGCATATTACTGTTTGAATGCCAATAACACAGCTTAAAGGGACAGTCAGAACATTATTGATTACAAAGAAAACACTGTATTACGCATTATCAAGTTGGAAACAACAAAACATGGAGAAATACGTGTGACTTATGTGCTTACCCTTGTATCTATGCCTATGAAAAATGACCACTTATTTGTTGTTCTGACATAACAACATTTTACACAATCAATGATCAATACATGGTAAAAATGCTGTATGAGCTCAAGGTTTTAGATATACAAATGCTATCCAAATGCCCTCTACTGGTCAAATTGCATAATGATTACATGCACTCTTCAAGCTCTAAGAAATGAGCACACGAACCTCATAGGTTTAGCTAGCAAATTAAAATAAACACAGACAAATGATTAATTGGTGAGAAACCTTTGATATCATTGATATTACAAAATTGAATTTTTTAATAATGCTAAACATTATTTGTTTGCTAAACTGTCCCTTTAACAAAATTACATATGCTAACATAGAATATTTGCAGATTGTTGGTATATCTACATGTACTTGTTCAAACAATAAATATTGAAAACTGATTTATATTGACGTGTTAAATAAAGTCTATTTTCTTAAAGAGACATTATTGTGTTAATTTCTTTTTACAAAGACATTTGTTTTAACAATGAATATGGTTTAAAGTCCTTTTAGGAGTGGGGGGGAAAAATATGCTAACAATAATATATTTGGAGATTAACCACTATGGAACTCATACATGATACAAAAATAAACATTTGCATTAAAGGGACAGTATACTATATTTTTAACAGAACTGCATGTAATAGACACTACTAGAAACAACAAGATTAACATATACTGATATCAATATTACAAAGCTTTAAACACTTTCGAAGAAAATCAAGTTATCTCTATTGAAAATATAGATGAATCCCCATTACAACCGTAAAACAAGACAATACCACATCATTAACATATGAAAAGACCCTTTACACAAACAGGAGAAAGCTGGAGATGGTACTCACATGAAATTTTGAGGCTTGGTGAGGAGTCTGAAAATTACTTACATTTTATTTGAACAGAAGCAAAATGAGACGTGTATTTGGAAAACAATGGACTATCTAACTAGAGACCAAATAAAATATTTTGATTTATAATGTGAGTGTCTAATGAACCTTTCATAAAATATACGACGAAATTACATTTAGAAGAAGTCGGCATCATATATTTAGCATATGATAAAGATAAATGCATATTGATTACTTTATTCTAACACAATAGCGCATATTTATGAATTAGATATCTTTAACATTAAACACAACAGTCATTTTTCATAAAAAGGAACATATTGTTGACAAACATATTAAACAACATGGACTATAGAGATTTGCACTTGCCTCGAAATATCTTATGCATGAAAACATTTTGCTTTCGTTCGTTTATTCAACCAGACATCCAGCAAAAGAGAATGTGGTGGTCTTTATCAGCTATGGGTCAACAATGTAACATGATGCAAACAATCCATATTCGCAATGTTTTTAAACTTGTCTTCTCATTCACAAACGTGTTTAACGTGCACAAACAAATATTGCGGGAATACGTAATACAATCAGACGTTTTTTTACCTTTGCATGTGACGTCTTAATTAACATGGCGCTTCCTTGATCACGTAAGAACGCAAGCCAATAAAAGGCGCATTCTTGATCACGTAAGAACGCAAACCAAAAAAAGGCGCATCCTTGATTGCGTCAAAACGCCATCCAATAAAAGGTGCATCCTTGATCGCGTAAAAACGTCAGTCAATACAAGGAATCATTGGACAGCCTGGCAGGTGACGTCTTAAGCAACATGGCGCATCCGAGATCGCTGAAAAACCGCAGCCAATACAAGGACTCAGTTGACAGCTTGGCATATCAATAAGAAACGTATTTATATTTTAGTAACTAGTATGTGTCTAGATTGCTATCTAGGAATGTCACGAAATCATGAATCATCTTTTCGGACTTGACTGTCCCTTGAACTATAGCTATGGTGTATATCTTTAACATTTAAAAGATACACATGAGAAATACATATGCCATTGATGTTTTAAGATATGTTTAGATTGTTTTGGAATAACAATAATGACACATGTATTGATCAAACGTGTCATTTATTCAAGTTGAAATATGGTCAGCCTACCTATAGCCATATATGGGAGGAGAAGTATTTTTTAAAAATATTTGTGAAAAAATATTCCTCATCTAAAATATGCGCATTACACACAGAGATTGATTTGGTTACACTTTTACAATAAGATAGAATTGAAAATGAAATACATGTGCTGTCAACATTACAATAAGATTGTTTATTAATAAGATTATATGTCCTTGTTCATGTAAAAAGGACAAAAACGCTTTAGAAATGGAAATCCATTCATTAACAATTGTGCTCACCATCACTTAAAGGGACATGATTTTTATTTTTAAAAAGAGGATACACAGAGACAATACTATTTCAATAAAATGAACACTTTACAGGGATTATATCATTGTATCAATCCTCTGATCATTTGTTAAAGGTGCATCAATTCATGCAGAGTTTATAAATACACACATGGATGTGAAATTTGAAATATACATATATACACAAATAACAATCTATATATACATATATAAAAGAATTACTATGCTAATCATAATCATGCAATGATAAAGCTTTGAGAAAAATATATAAAGACAAATAATAAAATTACATTGGAGATGTTAATCTTAAAGTCATTTACAATTGTATTACATATATGATTCTGGAAAAACCATTATTTTTGGTAGGTCCCTTTAAGGATCAACCCGATAAACTAGAGCTTTCAATCAATAAAATTAATAAGGAGGACAAAGAATCGTGCAATGACATGTCTTTTATTAGTATGTCAGAAAACATCAACAACGTTTATAAATAATCTTGTAAAAATAAGGAATATTTGAGCCATATGACAAGGTAACAGAGTGCATCACAGTCCATGAAGAGAGTTGCCAAGGGCCAGCATAGCCCCATTGGAGACATATGACAAGGTAACAGAGTGCATCACAGTCCATGAAGAGAGTTGCTAAGGGCCAGCATAACCCCATTGGAGCCATATGACAAGGTAACAGAGTGCATCACAGTCCATGAAGAGAGTTGGCAAGTGCCAGCATAGCCCCATTGGAGCAATATGACAAGGTAACAGAGTGCATCACAGTCCATGAAGAGAGTTGCCAAGGGCCAGCATAGCCCCATTGGAGCCATATGACAAGGTAACAGAGTGCATCACAGTCCATGAAGAGAGTTGTCAAGGGCCAGCATAGCCCCATTGGAGCCATATGACAAGGTAACAGAGTGCATCACAGTCCATGAAGAGAGTTGCCAAGGGCCAGCATAGCCCCATTGGAGCCATATGACAAGGTAACAGAGTGCATCACAGTCCATGAAGAGAGTTGCCAAGGGCCAGCATAGCCCCATTGGAGCCATATGACAAGGTAACAGAGTGCATCACAGTCCACGAAGAGAGTTGCCAAGGGCCAGCATAACCCCATTGGAGCCATATGACAAGGTAACAGAGTGCATCACAGTCCATGAAGAGAGTTGCCAAGGGCCAGCATAGCCCCATTGGAGCCATATGACAAGGTAACAGAGTGCATCACAGTCCATGAAGAGAGCTGCCAAGGGCCAGCATAGCCCCATTGGAGCCATATGACAAGGTAACAGAGTGCATCACAGTCCATGAAGAGAGTTGCCAAGGGCCAGCATAGCCCCATTGGAGCCATATGACAAGGTAACAGAGTGCATCACAGTCCATGAAGAGAGTTGCCAAGGGCCAGCATAACCCCATTGGAGCCATATGACAAGGTAACAGAGTGCATCACAGTCCATGAAGAGAGTTGCCAAGGGCCAGCATAGCCCCATTGGAGCCATATGACAAGGTAACAGAGTGCATCACAGTCCATGAAGAGAGTTGCCAAGGGCCAGAGTGCATCACAGTCCATGAAGAGAGTTGCCAAGGGCCAGCATAGCCCCATTGGAGACATATGACAAGGTAACAGAGTGCATCACAGTCCATGAAGAGAGTTGGCAAATGCCAGCATAGCCCCATTGGAGCCATATGACAAGGTAACAGAGTGCATCACAGTCCATGAAGAGAGTTGCCAAGGGCCAGCATAGCCCCATTGGAGCCATATGACAAGGTAACAGAGTGGATCACAGTCCATGAAGAGAGTTGCCAAGGGCCAGCATAGCCCCATTGGAGCCATATGACAAGGTAACAGAGTGCATCACAGTCCATGAAGAGAGTTGCCAAGGGCCAGCATAGCCCCATTGGAGCCATATGACAAGGTAACAGAGTGCATCACAGTCCATGAAGAGAGTTGCCAAGGGCCAGCATAGCCCCATTGGAGCCATATGACAAGGTAACAGAGTGCATCACAGTCCATGAAGAGAGTTGCCAAGGGCCAGCATAACCCCATTGGAGCCATATGACAAGGTAACAGAGTGCATCACAGTCCATGAAGAGAGTTGGCAAGGGCCAGCATAGCCCCATTGGAGCCATATGACAAGGTAACAGAGTGCATCACAGTCCATGAAGAGAGTTGCCAAGGGCCAGCATAGCCCCATTGGAGCCATATGACAAGGTAACAGAGTGCATCACAGTCCATGAAGAGAGCTGCCAAGGGCCAGCATAGCCCCATTGGAGCCATATGACAAGGTAACAGAGTGCATCACAGTCCATGAAGAGAGTTGCCAAGGGCCAGCATAGCCCCATTGGAGCCATATGACAAGGTAACAGAGTGCATCACAGTCCATGAAGAGAGTTGCCAAGGGCCAGCATAACCCCATTGGAGCCATATGACAAGGTAACAGAGTGCATCACAGTCCATGAAGAGAGTTGCCAAGGGCCAGCATAGCCCCATTGGAGCCATATGACAAGGTAACAGAGTGCATCACAGTCCATGAAGAGAGTTGCCAAGGGCCAGCGTAACCCCATTGGAGCCATATGACAAGGTAACAGAGTGCATCACAGTCCATGAAGAGAGTTGGCAAGGGCCAGCATAGCCCCATTGGAGCCATATGACAAGGTAACAGAGTGCATCACAGTCCATGAAGAGAGTTGCCAAGGGCCAGCATAGCCCCATTGGAGCCATATGACAAGGTAACAGAGTGCATCACAGTCCATGAAGAGAGTTGCCAAGGGCCAGCATAACCCCATTGGAGCCATATGACAAGGTAACAGAGTGCATCACAGTCCATGAAGAGAGTTGCCAAGGGCCAGCATAGCCCCATTGTAGATATATGACAAGGTAAAAGAGTGCAACAGGCACAACAATAAACAGAAAAAAAGGCCAAATGGCAACCATAAAAAAACATCAACATGTGGACGGAGGATTCTTATCTGCGCCCTTGGAGCATCTCCAGATCCTCCACTTACTGGTCATCCCCTTCATCGTCCTGTGCATGTCCAGCTCCAGATTCCGGCATTGAATTTAATCGCATGATCTGCCGCAGAGTCAAATGCTGAACCTGGAGCTGGGCCTGCATGGTGTCGTTCATCCCTCTCAGGACAGCTGCGTTCCTCAACACGGCCTGCTCTACACGTGCTATAACTTCTAGCATGAGCCATGTTGAGTCACAGCCTAAAATAAAGAATAAATAAAATATTAAGGATAATTACACAACAGAAGAAAAAATAAGCAGAGATACATTGTCATCATAAAGACAAATCATTCTTTACATCAATTTGTTGAAATTGATTCTTTACACATTAAATATGTTATTCAGACAGACCAAAATCATTAAAGGGACAGTTTACTCAAACATGTTGTCCCCTTTAATTGGTTTTCAATGATCCACTTATACAGCTTGAGTGTCTAAAATCTTGTTAAAGGATTTACATTGTACTTACATTAGCAATTTAAATATTTTAATTATACTGTGGTAGGCACACCTATCCTTAAACATTTTGGCGTTGAGGACAAGCTGTGTAAACATAGCAACCTGAAGAAATTACATTCCCACTGGGTTAGACAAGAGATAATGTATCTACATTTGTACATAAATTGTTGGATCCAAGTAGTGGTGATTGGTATATGTAGTGATATCAAATTAAAGGGACACTGAACCTAAATATTTAATTGACTGATTCAGATAGAGCATGACATTACAAATAATAAAAAATTACACATATTCTTTAAATGTAAGAATTCTCTAGCTAGATTTTGAATGCAAGAATGTAGGTTTATAGGGCAGGCCATATTTGTTTATCAACTTTGGTTGTCCCTGCTGATTGATTGATGGATACATTCATCCAACAATAAAGAAATGATGTCCAGACTTATTTTCGATTTAAAATTAATTCTAGGCATTTCTTTGTTTCAATAAAGATAGCAGGGGTCTGGGCCTTGGCAGGGGTCTGGGCCTGGGCAGGGGTCTGGGCCTGGGCAGGGGTCTGGGCCTGGGCCTGGGCAGGGGACTGGGCAGGGGTCTGTGACTGGGCAGGGGACTGGGCAGGGGCGGAAAACAGATGACCAGAGGTGGAGGATCCATCTGAAATAAATAATACAAATATATTAACATGTCATACATAATGAAATCAAATCAACGCATTTCAAATTGATTATGTTTTCAATATACTTAGAAGTGTGTTTGAATTTATAAACAATTATGACATGAGGATATGGTATGCATATAGGCACTCAGATGAATATCAATGACTGTCTGTACAATGATAAAATTATTATTGTGGTTTGGCCTGGAATATGCATGTGACATAATGATGTCATGAATTAGAAATAAAAAATAAAATAAAAAAAATCCAAGCCTATTTTCATGCTGCCTGATATAGAAAGGGGGCAGTAGTGTATTTGAACAGACAAATAATATTCCTTTTTAAAGTGCAAAAGCTGTAGACTTTGAATGTCTTCAATAAAATGATTTCCAATAAAGCAACATGTTGGAAACATGATAGATATATTTCACATACCATCAGACTTCAAGGGAGCCTCTTCCTCCTCCGTCCCACATGTTAAATCAGTCTCTGTAAAACATAACATGTTGTGTACACGTTAAGATCAGATATTATAACATATGTTACTGTTGCTCAAAGACACACATCAATGTTGCATTAAAGATATACACACCAAAAGTTATGATTTACATCATTTTGATGGAGCATACAAATGACATTAGATTTGTTATTCTCAATTATTCAGATTTTAGATTTATTGTTTGTATTAATTTTAACATCATAAAAGCATAGTACATAGAACATTTAAGATTTCTCATGTGTGTATCACTTGATGACTGTTGTCAAAAATGAACATGGAAACAAACATATGCTATACATCTTCTGAATAACAAAGGTGTAGACTAAGAAATTTTTAATTATTAAGCTTTCAATGTTCCAAGAAAATTAATATATAATCAGAGGAGTAAATGATATGTTTGTTTCAAATGTTATGCTTCATCAGAATCATGCTCATAATATTGATTACCAATACACCTTCAATGACATATAAATGAGTCAATGGACTTACCAGAAGACCGCAAAGGCAGCTCTGTGTCAGTGCTGGATTGCTCTGGGCTCCCCACACCAACTCTCTCTATGAATGATATAGATATATATTAGTGAACACATTTGGGATAGCACTAAATCACATCTGTAGCGATTTTTAAGAATAATCAACTTGAAAATGTGAAGAATACAGCAGTCATTATCCAAAAAAATGCTTGATTGAATCAAAGGGATTCTGTTAAAAATGATGGATTGAACATATGTTTAATTTCTGACTATATTATACATCAAACTCATCTCATACGATGCTATTGCATATCTAAATATACCCATTGATCAATGTTCTTAAAAGAATACACACAAACCACATTTTGAATAACAGCTGTTGACAAATATAAACAAAGACATGTGGCACATCGAGTCATTTGTGCAATGTACAGTAATCTTGTTTAGGACACAACACATATTGATCACAATACCAAACCAAATTGATTAGTACAAATATGTAATCATGGTGCTGTTAGAGTATGCTTATATCTATAAAGTAACTCCAACAGTGAATATGTGAATTATATATCAATATTGTCTAATCCAAAGAATGTAAAGATTAATGAATCTATTGTTTATTAAAGTGACACTGACATGATTTATTTCAATCATTGATTTCACTGTTCAAACTGTTCCAAATGATCTAACATTGACTCCTATTATAATTTGAATGTTGCTACATTTTAATCTTAAAGGCAGATAAGCAATATTGGATTCAATAAATATTGTTTGTTGAAGGTATCCACCAATCATCACTAAAAACCCAGGTTGGTCAACAAAAATTGAGCTGCAGATAAACGTACATTCTTGATTTTAAAATACATTTAGCAATAGAATATTTCACATATGATTATAGTATTATATTTAAATGTTGATTAATATTGCATGCTCTATCTGAATGACAACATTAATAATTTTAGCTCAGTGTCCCTTTAATATAAAAATATATTGATTTGACAATGTTGGTGTTAATGAATTCTCTACTCCATATGTTGATGTAATGAATGGGATTGAGCATGCAATTCCAATCTAATATGTTATTTAAGGATATCCTAAGAATTATTTAATTTTCATCTATTAAAGGGACATGAAGCTCTAAATGTGTAATTGTATACTTTTTGAAACTATGTACTACTGTTATCTGAACACAGGATTTTAACTTTTGTCAAAATGCAAATTTATGCATAAAAAAACAGCCGGATAATACCAGTAATGCATTGTTTAACCTAAACCAAAATCCATTTTTTTTTAGAAGAACTAAAACAATAGACTGAACCAATGTAGCTCATAAAATGTTTAAACAAAACAATAAAATCACGTTTAAAAATCAGTCTATGTAAAATTTAGTTGGCATGTCCCTTAAATGACGTGATCAATTTCAAAAATGGAATCTATATTTTTAAAATCAAAACATATGCAAAAGTGTGTGTATTTTTTAAAAATGTATACAAATAAGATTAAGCAATACACAAGGGAAGAATATAAATTGGACATTCAAAGAATCTTACATTAAAATTAAGACATCCAGAAGAGATGGGATATCTTAAATTCCAAACAAAATCAGAGTAGTCTTACAATGTAATCCTATATTTTTGTTTTATTTATTCTTATTTGCAAATATTTAAAAAATCAATTTTGCAGATACATATAAATATTGAACAATGTGGATTTAGTATGTAATGTTCTGTCCATGTTTCTAAGACAAATGTCAATTAAAATGAGACATACCATACTGTGACAAGCCCTGGCTTGAGGATCCAGCACCAACATCCAGATCTGTAATATATTAAATGAGGATTGGATATCATTAATACAAATCATGCCATGTTTAAAATCTTTACATTATTAGCAAATCAATTAAAAACTATTAATCCTTTGGTAGTCCCATGAGTTAATTGTTTCCTCAATTAAATTCATGATAAATATATCCTGTACTCTTATTTTCAATCAGTTGTGTTGTTTACTGTAGCTTTAATAATTTTTTTGTGTTATTTCATTCTCATCAATTTATGGGCATATGTTATAATTTATTTGGATTCTGTTTTTTGTTTTTATTATGTATAATATTGAAAATAAGAATACTGTATTCTTCACATATATAATAATTCACATTTCATTTTGACCAACATGTGTCAAGCAATGCCACTTACAGCAAACCCATGTTAACGTGTATGCGCAATTCCATTTTTGCGATCATTGCGCAATGATTCCAAGCGGAATTACGCATCCGTCATTTGACCAACATGTGTCAAGCAATGCCACTTACAGCAAACCCATGTTAACGTGTATGCGCAATTCCATTTTTGCGATCATTGCGCAATGATTCCAAGCGGAATTACGCATCCGTCATTTGACCAACATGTGTCAAGCAATGCCACTTACAGCAAACCCATGTTAAAGTGTATGCGCAATTCCATTTTCGCTCTGTGACGCATATTCTGTAGAGCGCAATAAACATCATTCTTATTTCATGTGTCACTAATCTAAAATCAGATATCTAAACATCATATGTAGTGTATGTTGTGAGATCTGTATAGGTTTAGTATCTGACTATATACACATTTTTAAAAAAATAATAAAATATTAAGATATTATATGAAGTTGGATAGTTACCTGGTTCAGATTCTCCATCAGCTCCTCCCAGGCCACCGGACGGAGAAGCAGCTGCCCTGTCCCCTGCGTCAGGACTTTCAAATCCTGCAGCTGGGTGGGAAGAAGAGGAGGCCGAGGATGGCGAGGATCTAAATCTTTTGGGGACCCGGAGATTGAGGAGCTCGCATAAAGTCACCTCATAAGGGAGTAGGTATAGTTTCCGCGGGGCCTTTCTTTGGCCCCCTCTTTTACGGGCTTGTACCCAGTCCCTTATGAGGTTGACTTTTTTTGTCAAGCGCAACCTCATATCTCCGAATCTCCTCATGATTTGATCCTAGCTCCTCTGGACGCCTAACACCAATTTAACCGCATTGGTGATAGACTCCCAGAGGGCCTTCTTAACAGGCGCATCTGTCGACCTCCTCTTGTTCCCAAACAGCTGGGGATAAAAGTCCTTGACGGCGTGGACCAGTGCAGCGCTCTCCTGCTTGGTGAACCTGGGAGGTTTCATGCCTGCTGGGTTGTAGAATAATATAATAATTATAATAATAATAATATATATATACGCCTGCAGGCATTAGAGAACTGACAAAGATGGCAACGTGTGACTTTTATATGGTGAAGTAAACATGAGATGCACCATGGGACAAGTTATCTGTACATCTGATTGGATAAAAGTTGGAAATATTGTTAGAATGTCTGTGAGACCATCCTGACTCAAGTTGTGTTTGTGTGATGAACTCTGATTGGCCGTTCCTTAATGTTTCATATCTTAGCAACTTCCATACACATACCTCCTGGTGGTGCTGTTACTTCATTTTTCATGTAGAAGTATTTGTAACTCATGGGCCTGTCATGCGGATATGTGTGACGCCGATTTAATAATCGTGATCCGTTAAATATTAATGTTTAAATTCTCTTTAAAATCTAATACTGTCACATTATTAAATGTTGTAGACATTTTTCGGTTTAATAACGGTCTGTTTCTTTAATACAAATACACATTTAATATTGTATGTCTTTATTGTTCATAAAATCAATTTGTTGACTTATTGTGAAGTATTGACATTGCTCTATTAAATGTATTTATAATGCACATTGATTGTGTGCTATTGCGTGACATTAGACTCTAATGTTTAAAGATGCAAATCTGGTGTTTCAAGATCCGTTTCCCACGCCACATTTCTGAATGTTCAAATTCAGGTTATAATGTCAGTAACTTGGATAATCTGTTTATAGATGTTAAACTACAGGTTTGTTTGTTATTAGTAAATAAACCTCGAGCTTGTATTTGTCTGAACTGCTCATATATGTTATTGTGCAATGGCGTCTTTATTTTTAAATAGACATTACAAACAAACAATTGTATCAAATGATCTGTAGAGATAGAAAATTGTTTAGACTTTAAAATGAAAAGCAATTTATCTTTGTATTTAGATATCCTCAACATAAGACATTTAAATGCACATGGTTGAGCCAATCACATAAGGCATCTCTGTGCATCCACCAATCTTCATCTACTGAGCCTATCTCGATATGCTTTTCAAACAAAGTATGTCAAGATAAGAAGAGAAGTAAATACACTCTTTAAATCTCTTAAAGGGACACTGTCCAAACAAATGTAGCGTTCGTGATTCAGATTGAGCATGAAATGTTAAGCAACTTTATAATTTACTCCGATTCTCAAATGTTAAGAATTATCTTGTTATCTTTCTTTGCAAATCAATAATGATATTTTAGACTACGGATAATTTTTGCAAAAACCTGGGTTGTCCTTGATGATTGTTGGATAAATTAATCCACCCAAAACAAAATAAATTCTGTCCAGAGTACTGAAGCCAATAAATTATCAATTTAATGCCTTATTTTTAAAGTAATGATAGCAACATCACGTGGAACATTGATAACATGAGTCAATTTTTAAAGTTGCTTAAAATAGAATACTCGTTCTGAATGTATAAATCATTAATTTTTTCACTGTCTCTCTTTAAGTATATTTTGAGTTCATGTCCCTTTAAGGAGACATTTCACAATAATGCTTGAAAAATCATAAACCTAGGCACCTTCCTTTTTCAAAAGTAGTATAACATATGAGTAAAGCATATTTAGATTAAATTCTGGATTGTTTTACACACTGACTGAAATATATATTGTAATGGATGTATTTCGCAGTCTTCTGCTTCGAGGGACATTAAGCTGTATGTTATTTATGCATTTTGGATAAGATTATAATATTTGAACAACTAAATATGTTTTGTTATTCAATCATTAGATTGTAATTATATATAATCTTGGATTAAATACATATCTACATAGGCTATTTTGATGCTGATTGTTGGTTGCACATAGATGCCTTATGTAATTGACTAAGATATGTGCATTGATGTATCTTTTTCTAAGTATATTTCAAGACTGAATGTAATTCTATAGTACTTTATAAATATGTTTAAATTCTTTAATTATTTTTATAAATTCAAGACACAATATACTTTGTGAATGTCCCTTTAAGGACAAAAACATTCGGAATGTTGATTTAACATTGTCGAAAGAAACTAAAGGGGAATGAAAATTATACATAGATATGTGATGTCTAACCCAAGAGGTAAGATTTGAATAAATACATAATATTAATAACTATAATTAATGTCCCTTTAAATGACTCCACTAGAAAATAAAATCTATTAACATGGCATCCAATAACTAGCTTGTGCAAAATATGAAGTTAAATGACCTACCATTTTTTAATTTAAAAATTATAAATTTAATTAAATAATGTTTTTAGATACCTAAGGAAGATACAAGATCTTATAAAATTAATTTTACATTCAACAACACTGTCACTTTAATGTAAGTGAACCACTTCCATTCTTAAAAGTGAAACCAAAAACATTTTTGTCAAATTCTGACTACATATCCGAAATTATTTTAACATCGAAGAATTTCACAGGAAAAGCATTGATGGATCTCACTCCCCAATTTTTTTAAAAAAGATGGTTTAATTTAATATTCTCTGAATCAGTGGATTTGCTAAAATTAATGCCTAATTTGATCTTATGCATGTGCTTGTCAAATAGACAACTACCAGTCATGGGAGTCAAATTGTTTTTTATTGACAGATTATATGGATATTTATTATAATCTGTTCAAAAGAGGGTATTTAATAATCAAATGTGGATTATTACCATTTAAAAATAATTTAATTTAACAAAAAAAAATATATATATATATTCTGTGAAGTCATCAGATGATAATCTGAAATGAAAAAACACAATTTAAATAAGTTAATACACACGTTTTAAAATATTCATAAAATACATTTACAATCATCTTGTGTCTATGCTCTAACTTTGTGCATAATTTGATAAAGATATTTATGATTTGATTTTTTTTTATTAAAAACCAAACAAACCATACACCATTATATTGTGTAAAAAAAATTAAATTTAAATATCATATTTTCTAATTATACATAATAATGTATATCAAATTTCAATAATAAATATATATGTATGCTGAACATAAATGTAATATTTCATGTCTATTCAAATACCTCTATATCAACTATAATATGTATTCCTTTTTCTGATTGTGATCCCTAAATATCTAATTATGACTAATGTATGTAAGCTACTAAGATTCAACATTCTTGCTGTGATTCTTAACTAGCATGCATTGGTAAACCAACCTGGATAATGCATGGTCTTTGAAAGTCAATTCAGGGGTAAACAGTTGATCTTCAATAGGTGTCTTATTCATAATTTTAAAAATAGAGGACTGTGAAATACCATCTAAAAATTAGAAAATAATCTAAGTGTCTGATTGTGATCCCTAAATATCTAATTATGACTAATGTATGTAAGCTACTAAGATTCAACATTCTTGCTGTGATTCTTAACTAGCATGCATTGGTAAACCCACCTGGATAATGCATGGTCTTTGAAAGTCAATTCAGGGGTAAACAGTTGATCTTCAATAGGTGTCTTATTCATCATTTCAAAAATAGAGGACTGTGAAATACCATCTAAAAATTAGAAAATAATCTAAGTGTCTCCAATAGGATACCTCCACAGCCTTATTCTATCAAATAGTTGGCACTTACCATGTGAACATGTCTTTGTATGGTTTTTAAGGTCAGCAGATTTGAAAGATAATGCCAGACATGATCCCATTGGTATTCTTCAATTTCAATCTTGTATTTTTCCACTGTCAGTCTGGGAATTCTTCACTGTCATTCTTCAAATTCTTCCCTTTCAGTCTTTACATAAAGTCATCTCCCTAATGGCATAATTTTTTTAAAGAAAAATACTACTACAAGTGTGTGAATCAGTTCTGTAGCACTCTCCCACCCCCCCCATTTCTGAATCAATTTCTGTCACTAGCTTACTAAGCGTGTGTAGCATCTTGTGTTATGTTCTATCAAGTGTGAAGATGAGTCATATTGAGCAGAACGAACCTCTAATGTGTGACATTGAACCATAGTCATGCTAGAGGATAGTTATGCTAGAGGATCCCTTTCTGAGTATTTACATTTTAAGTAATGTGTAAACTAAATACTAGTTTAGAAAATGTATGCCATATGATGTATTTGTGTACAATTCATGCCAGCAACAGTCCATACATTTATACTTACCAGCTGATGTCCTCTTTAAAAACCAGGTGGCAAAGACTCGCTACAGGACCCAATGCACAGAGCATCACCTATATTAATAAATGAAACACATTTATAGCATTTGATGAACAATCCTAACATGTTTGCACAATTCTCTACTTGTCATTTCCCTAGAGTTCACATCTATTGACAATACTCCAGTCTAACTTCTATTATTTACCGTCTAAAGTGGCGGTTGATGATGTCTGCTCTGACATCGAGCCCCTCGTCCCGGAATGGCCCCTCTAGAACAGGATCATCCTCCTCATCTCTGAGGAGGTTTCGGTGCGCCTGGACGCCCTGCAGCATCCCAGCCCGCTGTGCAATATTATGCAGGACACTACAGGCTATAACGATCTTAGCCACCTTCTTTGGGTTGTACTGGAGGGCTCCTCCCGACCTGTCCAGGCACCTGAACCTCATCTTCAGGAGCCCGAACATCCGTTCAACCACCACCCTGGTTCTCTTATGAGCCCTATTGTAGCGCTCCTCAGACACATCAGTCGGGCTACGCAAGGGGGTAATAAGCCAAGGCCGGCTCATGTACCCAGAATCACCTATAAATTAAGAACAGAACATAATTCAAACTGAATCCTCAAAATTGTTTTTCGATTCTAAAAAAAGTTTGTGTACACGATAATCCACTAACAAATGTTTATTTTTTAAAAGAATAATCTAGTTCAATATTATTCTCTATCTTCCCATTTCAGCTAAGACATGCTACATATGCGTATTTCTCCTAAACCAGACCTTGTGTAAAATGGCAACTAAATGGTTACATTGCATTCTCTATCTGAGCATTTAAGGTAAGACATGCTACATATCTGCATTGAACTAACACTAGACATTAGCGGAAAGAGACAATGACATGGTTAAATTGCATTAGCTAATATCTTCCCATTTCAGCTAAGACATGCTACATATGCGTATTTCTCCTAAACCAGACCTTGTGTAAAATGGAAACGAAATGGTTACATTGCATTCTCTATCTGAGCATTTAAGGTAAGACATGCTACATATCTGCATTGAACCAAAACTAGACATTAGCGGAAAGAGACAATGACATGGTTAAATTGCATCCTATAGCTGAACATTACGCTAACATTTTAAAACTACAGTGGCAATTGTCTAACTAATTAACCATGTTGTGCACAAATACTCACCAACGAGATAACCAGGGGGCATTTGTCTTTCCTCAAACGGTCTCCACAGGGACGACTGAGCGAGGATGCAGGCATCATGACAAGCTCCTCCAAAATTCGCACACACATGCATAATCCTCATCTGTGCGTCACAAACATACTGCACGTTGAGGCTATGTAAATGTTTGCGATTTCTGAAGGGCAAGTCATCAATTGGAGCACGCAGTGCAATGTGGGTACAATCTATGGCTCCCAAGACATTGGGCAATTGAGCAATATCAAAGAATTCCCGCTTCAGGTGCCTCCAATCACCATCATTTTGTGGGAATCCTATGTAATGCTTACTGATCCGTACCATGGCGTACAGAAAGTTATCAAACACCACAGAGAATGTACCTTGAGCCAGGCCATGCATGTACATTTCTCCGGATTGAAAACTCCCGGAGGCCAGGACGTAAAGACAACTTAGCATCTTACTCATGCCGGGAACAGCAGTCCTTATTCTTATACGTGGCTCCAAATGAGGTTTAAGAAGATCGTAAAGGCCAATGAGCTGTTCGCGATTGAGCCAATACTTATCATAAACCTCAAAGTCGCTCATGTTTTCCAAGGTGGGTCTCACCCTGTAGACACGAGGACCTCGAACCAGACGACCCCTTCGTCTCAGTCTGAGCCGCCGAGGCTGCCTGATTCGATCAACAGCTAGTTCGCCAATAGCAGCACCAGCAGCGTCTACCATGTCATCATCATCCATCTTTCAAAACAGCGTAACAAGGTATGCACTTGATCTGATGTGGATCACAAGTGATGCATTGGCCATGTTGTTTGGGGGATTTATAGTACAATTAGTCCAATGGTAGTGAGTTTGTAATGATTGCTAATTGTATTCACTTGTTTGTATGTGAGCGGCGCGAATGCTTTCACAGTGGGCGTTTTTTGTTTGTTTGCTGAAATATTGTTTTCCCCCAATGAATCTCAATGTGAAAGTGTCAAATATCACACATACAGTGCATGTTTGTAATGTTTGATCATATGCGGAATCAATATTTCTTAAACACGATCTTATAGTAACAAGCACACGTCCAGGCTAACATGAATGAAAGTGCATAGTTGTGTATAATGTGCATCGAATGTGATCGATCAATGTTGCTGCAACATTGTTTGTAAACGATAAGGTAACATCTGCCATCTGTAGTATTGTATATATAAGTGATTGCCGAGCTGTCAATATTGTACGCGTCCCTTTAAAATCACAATAATAATTCAGAACTTCCCGTCTGCCATCTGTAGTATTGTATATATAAGTGATTAGCGAGATGTCAATATTGTACGCGTCCCTTTCAAATCGCAATAATAATTCAGAACTTCCCGTCTGCCATCTGTAGTATTGTATATATAAGTGATTGCCGAGCTGTCAATATTGTATGCGTCCCATTAAAATGGCACTAATACTGAATAACTTCCGGCTGTCATCTGTAGTATTGTATATATAAGTGATTGCCGAGCTGTCAATATTGTATGCGTCCCTTTAAAATCGCTATAATAATTCCGAACTTCCCGGCTGTCATATGTAGTATTGTATATATAAGTGATTGCCGAGCTGTCAATATTGTATGCGTCCCATTAAAATGGCACTAATACTGAAGAACTTCCGGCTGTCATCTGTAGTATTGTATATATAAGTGATTGCCAAGCTGTCAATATTGTATGCGTCCCATTAAAATGGCACTAATACTGAATAACTTCCGGCTGTCATCTGTAGTATTGTATATATAAGTGATTTGCGATCTGACAATATTTATTAATTGTCCCATTGAAATCGCCCTAATAATGCTGTTCCAAACTGTTATTTACGTATATGTTGTATTGTAGTATTGAGTGTTAAAGTTCAGAAAGGGGCGGTACAGTCGTGAATCTGTAATGTGTATGGTTGAATATTCTAATGACGTCATCATATTTTTTTTTTTTAAATCTCTTTATTATTTGCCGAACCATTCAAAATAGCAAGAGACAATGATTAATAATACAAAAAAAAAGATATACAATACAATGTACAGAAATCTTGTCGTACTGTCAGTTACATAATTTTTCAATCTTAAACAAATTAAATAATACTCGACACCTGAGTCTAAAAAACATATAATAATCTTTTGTCAGCTTTTTTTATTTTTTATATTTGACTCCTCATGGCACTTGGCCATGAGGGGACGAGGGAAGAAAAAAAAGAGAAAACAACACACGGAAACAAACAAAAAAAAAAAAAAAAAGGAGGGGGGTGGGAAATAATGAGTTATAATAAGGTATTTTCTTGGTTTGATCTTATTACTCTCTACATTTATATCTCAATTGGATTCCTGATCCAAGTATACGGAAACAATTCTAAAACTACCATCTCAATGAAACTGAGAGAAGATAGAAAGGGTGCTAGTATCTGTTTTTGAATAGCTAGAGAATATGTCTTAATGATAGAATACCAACCATATAAAAATTTCTTAATTCTTTTTTCAGACAGAGACTGGAGATGGTAAGATTCAAAGATAATCTGTTCCTGTATCATTTGAATGACTACTGTGAGCGAGGGCGCTCTTCTGGCTTTCCAACTTTTTAATATGCACTGTCTTACGACTAGTATTGTAATATTTAAGGGATATATCCAGCAACAAACTTGACTATTAAGGGTCTTAAATAATAAGACAATATCCCGGAATGTGAGGGAGATAGATGTGTTATGAACATTATTAAACCAGTATGTGATTTTTTGCCATAACTGTCTTATCTTAGGGCAAGCCCAAAACATATGAAACAGATCAGCATTTTGGTAATGACATCTTGGACACTCTGCGGATCCACCCTGATAGTACTTGGCAATTTTCGCTGGATATAGGTAAAAATCATTTATGAATTTCATATGTGATTCCTTCCAATTTGAAGGTATTAAGCACTTATCTAAACTGTTAATGCTCAGGCAAATTCTATCCTGATCTATATCTGGAATTAGCGGTAACCAAAAGTTACAAAACTTATCCATCATACCTTGAGATTGTTTTGACAACATGATGTCATATATTAGTGAAATTGATGTAATGCCGGCGATAAATCTTTGTAGGAGAATCCTAACCTCAGACCATGCAATGGACAAAGGTAACCTCCATTTTTGAGCAGAGATAAAGTGTCTGATCTGAAAAAATGCAAATAAATCGGATCTGGGCAGATTAAATGCGGCAAACAAGGTTTCCCCTTGTAGTACTAACTCATCCGGACCCAATAATTGACAAACCCGATTTAATCCTTTTTCTGCCCATACCTTGAAAACCTTCTGGTTAATACCTGGTAGAAAGAGAGGGTTACCCTGAATAGGAAGAAATTCTGAAAAGGAAGAGTCTATCTCCAATATTTTACAAAATTTATGCCATGCAAAAACTATATTTTTAAATGTAATCATTATAGAGACATTAGAAGGAAGCTGTCTAGGTTGACAATGAATTATAGCTGCCAATGCAAAAGGATGGATCAAAAAGGATTCTTCTTCATATGTGGAATAAATGTTTGTCTTTACCAGCCAGT
Organism: Bombina bombina; assembly: GCF_027579735.1. Taxonomy (NCBI): domain Eukaryota; kingdom Metazoa; phylum Chordata; class Amphibia; order Anura; family Bombinatoridae; genus Bombina; species Bombina bombina. The sequence continues at coordinate 288,737,887 of NC_069501.1, read as the reverse complement.
CAATTGCAATTTTCAATAGTGAGGCAATATTATATAGTCTAATGTCTGGAAATGATAGCCCGGCGGCCCCTGATTTCTGTGATAGTCTTGCTAATGAGATGCGAGGTTTTTTTATTCCCCCATATAAATTTCGAAAGATGAGAACACAATTTTCTTAAATCACTATTACGTAAAAATATCGGTAAATTTTGTAGAGGATAAAGCAGCCGTGGGAGAATAATAGTTTTGACTAGATTGACCCGCGCCATTAAAGACAGTGGAAAGGAAGTCCATAGTTGCAGATCAACTTTAATTTTTTGAAATAAGGAGATATAGTTATCAGCATACCAGTATTTAGGGTTTTTGTGTAATACAAGCCCTAAATATTTAATGGTCTCCACCTCTTTAAAAGTATTAATAGAAAATCTTGAGGGAGATTTGCCCACAATCATCAATTCGCTTTTCCCGGTATTGACCTTATAACCTGAGAACGAGCTAAACTCTTCCAGTAGCTGGATCAAGATTGGGATGGATTGCTGTAAATTCTCTACAAAAAGTAAAATATCATCTGCGTATAATAATATATTCAGGCGAGATGCACCCAGGGGGATCCCAGTTAGATACTTTCTCACTTGGATTGCAAGTGGTTCTAGTGCTATATTAAACAGTAGAGGAGATAGAGGGCATCCTTGTCGTGTACCACGCTGCATAAAAATTTTAGGAGAGATAATGCCGTTTACCACTAGATGAGATATGGGTTTTGAATATATTCTATGAATACATTTTACAAAGTTCCCTCTAATACCAAATTTTCCTAGTGATATGAATAGATGTTCCCATACTATGGAATCGAACGCTTTAACTGCGTCTAATGTTAAGACTGCCATATCATGTCTTCTGTTTGACTGCTCATGATTCCATGCATAGTTTAGGAAAGTTGTTAGTTTACGTATATTCTTGCTTGAATTTCTGTTAGTCATGAACCCCGTTTGATCTGGATGAATGAGTTTTTGTAAACAAAGAGAAAATCTATTGGCTAAAATAGCTGTTAGAATCTTATAGTCAGAGTTTAAGACCGATATTGGTCTATAAGAAGCCGGATCCTCTGCATCTTTATCTTTCTTCAATATAAGGGAGATATTGGCCATTGCAAAATAAGCTGAAATCGGCAAGCTTTCTGTATAATACTTATTAAAAAGCAACTCTAACACTGGTACTAGCTCTTCCTTTAGACACTTATAAAACTCAGATGGAAATCCATCTGGGCCGTATGCTTTATTGCCTTTCAATTTATCAATAGCATTACCAATTTCTTCTTTAGTTATAGGTTCATTTAATACCTTCAAATCCTCAGCTGAAATTTGTGGAGTCACTATTTTTGCCCAGAATCTCTCTTGCTTATCAGTGTCTATCTCTACTGTGGAATATAACCTCTGGTAATAAGAAGCCAAAATTTCGCAAATTTTATCTGTTTCAAAATGTCTATTCTCATTATCTTTAATGACGGATATGAAATTTTTCTTCTTTCTACATTTAGTAAGACTAGCTAAAAATTTAGCTGACCTCCCATGAAATCCCCTGTAGAATCGATTTAATCTAATTTCCTCAGCTATCAGTTTTTGTTTTAGGTAAAGATCTCGTTCTTTTCTGGTGACAATATAATTGTCCCAGTTTTGCTGTGAGGGGTCCCGTTGTACCCGTATATACATCTCCTGTACACTTGTTGCCAGCATAACTTCCCTAGCTTTAATCTTTTTTGAACGAACATTTAGATATGCAACGATCTCTCCTCTAAGCACGGCTTTGGCCGCTTCCCAGAAAGTTTCAATTTTATTTCTATAGTCTGCATTGTTCATCGCATATTCCTGCCATTTTGCTTGCAACCATGAGCAGAATCTAGGCTCAGAGCATAGAGAACGAGGAAAAAAAAATACCACATTCTGAGGATTACCTTTGTTCGTTACAAAGACTGTTAAAGATATTATTGCATGGTCCGATATCAGGACCTCTCCAATATCGGGCTTGACTTGCCAGATAGAAAGTGGTTCAGAGATCAAGAATAGATCAATCCTGGAAAATGTTCTGTGTGCTCGTGATTCACATGTATATCTAAGACTATCAGGGTTTTGGATCCGCCAAATGTCTGTCAATTTTAATTTATTACAAAACTTCTTAAAATACTTTGCACTATATCTATCACTAGCTATATTTCTTTGAGAAAACCGATCTAAAGCTGGATCTAACGCCATGTTAAAGTCTCCGCAAATAACTAAATTTAGATTTTTGTATGGAAATACCTTATTTTGAATTTTTTCCCAAAATTTCGCTGATAGTCTATTCGGCGCATATATGTTGCAGATTACAAACTTGATGTTATTAATTACTATTTGAAGTAAAATATATCTCGCTTGACTATCGATCTCTGTCTTGATTATTTTATAATCTAATTTTTTATGTAATAGTATTACTAATCCACATTTTTTTATTAAGCCTTTAGTAGAGATTACTTCCCCTACCCATTTAATCTTAAATTTAGCTGCTTCTGTCTCGTTTAAATGGGTTTCTTGAAGACAAACCACATCAGGCTGTCTTTTACCTAGGGTTTTAATCACTAGTTTACGTTTCACTGGGGATGATACCCCCCCCCCCCCCACATTCCAGGACAGCATCCTAACATTTCCTGTCATTTTTATTTAATATAAAACCATCTTCCCCTATTCTGTCTTAGAGGAAATAAACAGGGAAAAAATAAAAAGGGAGAGAAAAAAAATAAAAAAAGGGAAGACAATAATTAAAAAAATAAAACGTAAAATGACAAATCCAAACAAAATTAGTCCAAATAGGAATCCTACTTCTATACATCAAACTGGATGATCAAACACTTAAAGTATATTCTATGCATTTCGTTACTATCCCATAGATTTTAAAAATTCAGTAATCTCTGTTACTCCATTAAACACTCGTCTACTACCTTTATCATCTATTACAATTCTGGCCGGATACATCAACCATGCATTTATTCCTTTATTTATTAATTGAGTACAGAATGGCGCCATGTCATTCCTTCTAGCAGAAGTTTCGCCGGAGAAATCCTGAAACAACAAAATCTTGTTGTTCCCGAATATCACCGGCTCGTTTTTCCTTTTCTTAAAGAGGTTCAATAATTCTATTTTATTTTGGAATTTCAGGAGTCTGAAGATGATCATTCTTGGTCTAACTGCCCCACTATCCACATTCCTTCTAGAGCTAGTTCTGTGCGCCCTTTCAACAATCAAAGGTAGTAGATGTGCTGGCATACCCAGAGCCTGTGTCAAGGTCATTGAAGTGAATGTCATGAGATCCTCAAACTCCGGGAGCTCCGGAAGGCCAATAATTCTAACGTTATTGCGCCTGGAGCGATCTTCCAGATCCTCCAGGCGCAATTGCATATTGTTTAATTTATCCTCATGTTTTTTTAAAGCTCCTTGATGTATGTTGGTCTGATCCTCTACTACTGAGATCCTTTCCTCAGCCTCCACTAACCTAATTGAGAACTGTTTAATTTCTGAAGTAAGTGTTACAATGTCAGTGGAGATTACTCCTAACTCTTTCTTGATGGAATCAAATTGGGGTGAGAAGATGGCTGATAGTTGACCAATTAAGGCCTGAGTATCTATAACTAGAGGACCTGTATCTGATACAGTATCTGCACTGATGTCAACTGACTTGGTTTTTTTATCTTTAGATTTTGCCGGCATTTTCGGGAAATTAGAACTTGTTTGCATAATAAATTTTTCCATTGATAGAAAAAAGAAAAAAAGAATACCAAAAAATGTGAACACTCTCAAATCAGTGAAGAGAAGAAAAACCAAAGCAAACAAACAGTGGGATTCCTTAACGTGAAAAATACCAGTTTATGTCCTCTTTAGGCAAGAGCAGGACATTACATGTTTGTGTATGTGAATAGAAAAAATTATATAGCAAATATGGTTGAATTTGTTTTAGTGTGTGTTGAAGTGTGCTAACGTGTTAGCGTGTGTAAGAGGAAAAACTATTTTAATTTACTAGAAAAAGCCAGCCTATACCGTAACCGGTAGAAAAAGAGCGATCACCAAGTCAAATAGATAGAAAAAAGAAGAAGAAAACCAAAAAAAACTGCATATAAACAATTTGCAACAGATATAGCACAGACCATAGCTCAGATGATATGGCAAGCATAAGTCACAAAAACAATCATTTCAGTAGTTTATACTTTAACCCGATTAAAGACTCTCTTGTCACTTATAAGAAACCCTTATTCACAAAATATTTAATTAAATTTGCAATTTGCTAATAGGGGAGGAATATTGCTTAGCGCATTTACCATCTTTCTTTTTCTTTTCCTTTCCCTTTCTTATACACAATTCACCTAAATAGTATGATATCTGGCTAACACATGCAGTGGCGTCACTAGGGTTGGTGTCACCCGGTGCGGTAAGTTATGGTGTCACCCCCCCCCCCCAGAAAGCAAACACACACAAAAACACAGGCAAACACACATACAAACACTCAGACACACTTAAAACATACTCAGATGCACACACAAACACTCGGAAACACACTCAGACACACACACAAAAACACTGAGACACACACACACAAAAACTCAGACACACACATACAAAATATGTAAACTGCATTGCATTAATTATAAAGCTCATGCCTAGAGCTGCTCCCTGGCTCAGCAGAGCATCAAATGAAAGATAAACAGAGCACTCTAAAAATAAATCACTAAAGAAAAGTTTTAGGTGCAAACTATGAAAATTCTGCTCTCTGACTCTCTTCCAGGTCTGTCAGTGCACAGCCCCGGGCCGCGTGCCTACCGCTTCTTATGGCCAATCACCTCTGCACTCTGCCCACCCCCAGACCCCCGCCCGCCCTCCTACCTGTTCAGTGTGCACTTAGTGTACCGTAACCGTAATGGTCTGGTGGGCATCATATGTGGCTCCTTCACTTTAAAGACAGTGTCATGCGGTCAGGTGCCAGGCATCCCCTCATGATTTGCCAGTTCCCGTTTAGAGAGACAGCACAGCAGTGAGTGACTCCACTGCTCCACATGTCACTGAGCAGTGAGCACAGATAGGCAGGCAGGTTTAGGCTAGCAGTGCAACTTTGCAAGCCCCACGGCATGCCCACAACATTCAGAGCGAAATTGGGCAGGGGAGAAGGAAAGTACAAACAAGCAAAAGCAGCCGGGAAAACTATTTGTTGAAATTGCAGCACTGGCTCAAGGGGCAAAAAAATTGTGTGTCTACATCTTCCCCAGTCCCACCAATGTTCACAAATGCCAGCCCCTCTAATAAAAAAAAAATCTATGCATCTCAACATTGTATTTCTTTGAATTTCAATAAAATTTTAAAAAAAAAAAATAATTTTTTTTTTTGGTGTCACCCCCTGGTGGGTGTCACCCGGGTGCGGCCCGCCCCCCCCCCACGCCCCCCCCTAGTGACGCCACTGAACACATGAATTGCGTATCAAAACATTAAATTGCCTATCAGGCTTCAAGGCAGGCAATAGTACACATGTCATAAGAAACAAAAAACTAGCAAAGAGAAGAAAAGGAGAAAGGAAAAAACAACCCTGCAAAAGGGAAAAGATTAACAAGCAGTTTTTCTTCCTTTCCTTCCTTTTTCTCCTCTTTTAATTCTTTCCTTTCCCCTTCCTCTCTTCCTTATGAACAGGGAAAAATATAAACATTCAGTTCGCTTTACTTAAGCAACACTTGTAGTATAAGAAAAGTATATGCCACCCTGTATGTATTTTCAGCCGACCATACCAACAAAGTTAGTTAAATGAGAATCCAACAGATAGTTTCTACTCAGACTTTCTCATAGACAATTTTATCCCCTTTAACTGCTTCTCTTTTCTTTTCTTCTTCTCTTTCTCTTTCCTTTTTTTTAAAAAAAAGGGGAGCAATAGGATTCTTTTCAATGGGGAAAAAAAGCAAAGTTAGCAGGTATACTTGCGATTCCCAAAGTATACGCTTCTACTGCCTTCGACAAGGAGAAACCAGCCTCTGACCCCGTACGTCTCGAACGGGAGGATACCTCTGCATCTGTCGCCGTACAAACCACAGGACCTGTACATGAGCCGGAGCCCACTTCCACCATGCACGTATTCCACGCCTCTCTGGGACCTCTCACACGGAACCTCAACCAAAGATCCTTCCGCCGCACCCGGGCGGCTCTCGCGGGGATACGTCGCCAAACCAGGCTGCGACACTCCACCCACTACACAGGAATCCCGGTTGCCAACAGAACCGTGGTAAGGATACAGTCATTGTATTGCTCCTGCTGGCTCTCGACTGCGGCAGTTAGCCCCTTTCTGGGGGCGACCCTCTTTGGTTTTAACTTGTAAAGATTTCAGAGTTTTATTAGACAGGTGGGGTTCTCCTATAGCATAGAGGGGATATATTGAAAACGGTGAACATCCATAATTTAAAACAGGAAATGCGGCACAGCCGCTGGCCTCACAGGCCTCTTTGAACTTCTTTTCTCTGACACGACGTCCTCGCCGTGGCCCAACATAAAACCCCGGAGTCTGGGGTTATAGAGCAGGGAGAGGGGGGATAGAATGGTAGTAGACAGTTAGCTCGCCGACTTGCTACATGCGGCCTAAAGTCTCCACCCCCTAACAGGAAGTCTCGCGTCATCATATTATTAACCTGCCTATGTAGTTCTGAAATCCTCATTGTGTTGTTGTATTGTGCTACATTGTTATTGTGTGCTGAATAAAATATAAATGTGTGCTTTGTGGTTGCGTGATGGGTGATGCGTGTTATGTACATCTACGTATATATTGTGATTGTGTCCCACATATGCTGACTTCTATATAGCGGTCTGGCATTGTTGTTCCTTCCCATAAAGTGACATCTGTAATCTGGTGTAATGATGTTCTTCTTGTACGTAATTCCTAATGGTTTATTGTGATGGAATCATGATGTTAAAAGTACAGTAAAATCCATATGTTCTGTTTTGTGATTCCTAGAGAGAATGTAATGTGTTTTTACCCCATCATTTGAATGCACATGTATGAGTGTATGGTAAAAGTAATGTATGTGCATCCATGACTGATCATGTGTTAAGCCTATGTAGATATGCAGTTGCTGCAAGCATATGAGTTGAATAAATGAAATGCAATAATAAAGGTAAATGAGAGGTGTTTCCCCTCTGTGTACTGTTTGTGAAAACTGAAATGTTTTAATGATTTTTTTGTCCGTTTAAATGTGATTTTTTTGGATAAAAAAGTTTGTTACTAGTGATGTTGATTTTTAGTTGATGTAATGTAAAAGTATGAAACTATTTAATGCTGTTGTGAATATTCAATAAGTACAATTCATAAGTCCACAATAGGGAAATAGTCATTTCTTGATCTATTTATCATAGCTGGGTCTAACGCAGAAAAGCATGTTTTTTTTTCCTATTTCTAGCGCTGGTATTTGGAGTTTTTAGGTCTACGCTATTTGCGTGCGTTATGGAAATCTGTGTTTCGCGTGCACGAGCACGTCTTCCCCATAGAAGTCAATGGAGGCTCTAAATTTTGTTAATTTTTTTTTCAAAGACTGGTTTTCCTCGTAAAGTGAGTGAGGTCATGAGCTTTTGTGAAAAAGTAGCTAAATCGTGTTCATTTTGTAATAAATAACTTTTTTGTGTATGTAATGTGTATATTGTTTGTATGCATCGATGAGTGTATGTTTGTGATAATCTTATTAGTTAGATGTAGCTATATGAGGGTCTTTTCCCGTGTGTCAATGTAAGTCAATGGCAAAATGGATTTGTGTTGTTTTTTTTCTAACACCCGAGATCTCGCAACTTTGATCCTTTGTATTTTGATGAAAAATTATTAAATCATAAAAATAAATATAGTGTAGTGTTTGTATGAGTGTAAGTGTAGTTTGTGTAATATTTGTTTTGTGATTCGTGGATGTTTATTTTGTCGGTATATGTTAACTACTGGGTTTGAGCTGTCGGTAGAGATTTGAGCGTTGGGAGATTTTTGAGTGTCGGTAACTGAACTCTAAATACCGGAGTCCGTAAAAAACAAGCGTTAGGAGCCTCTAACGCTGGTTTTTATGGCTAACGCCAAACTCTAAATCTAGGTCTATGTATGCAAGAAATGCTGGGCAGTGGGCTGTTCATTGCACAGGAGTTGCCACACACAGTGATAGGAGGGCAAGTAGAGCTTTATTTGAAACTGTCTGGTGATACTTTTATTGCCATTATGCAAGTGAATTTTGTGGCTGGTGTTTTACTAAGCTGTTTGTCTCTTACCCCTCCAGAGGCAGAATTGTGAGACAGGCTTATACTACAGCGTGATTATATGTCTGGTACACAATACAGGAGTGCATTAAATGGTACATGAGTGCTACATCTGCTCTCTTATGTACACATTAGGCAATGAGGGATGGATTTTCTAGGTCTAATACCCACTGGAACAGAAGGGGTTAATCAGTCAAGCATAGCTCAGTCTAGTTTACTTGAGAACAGAGATAAGGGGTTAAATATTGGCTAATTTACAGCATACTATGTGGTATGTGGTGACAGTTCTAAAATACCATGGCCTCTAGTTATCAAGCCGTCAACCGCAAATACGCTGAAATTCCACAGCGTATTTGTGGCAAGGCTGATTCGCCATAGTTATCAAGCCCTACTGCCCGGCAAAAGTAGAATATAGTGATGTAACCTACGATCCGCTGGACACAGATCGATGGTTACGTCACTACAGATGTTCCAAACGCAAGTTCGGCACAATCTGACTACTTTTGGTAGTTATCAAACTACTACCAGGTACGCTCGTCACTATTCCGGGCCAGCGTACCTGGATTTCAATCCGCCGCCCTCGAGGCGGCGGATCCCATAGGATTCAATGGGAGTCTGACCATAGCGAAAGCTCATGTTTGCTGCTGCCCGATATCCCATTGATTCCTATATGAGATGTCTGCACCTAACACCCTAACATGTACCCCGAGTCTAAACACCCCTAATCTTCCCCACCTACACCGCCGCAACTAAATAAATTTATTACCCACTAAACCGCTGCTCCCGGACCCCGCCGCAACTATAATAAACATGTTAACCCCTAAACCGCCGCTCCCGGACCCCGCCGCCACCTACATTATACATATTAACCCCTAATCTGCCGCCCCCTATACCGCCGCCACCTACATAAACTTATTAACCCCTATCCTGCGGATCCCGGACCCCGCCACAACAAAATAAATTGTTTAACCCCTAAACCGCCGCTCCCGGACCCCGCCGCAACTATAATAAATATGTTAACCCCTAAACCGCTGCTCCCGGAAATCAGCCAATCAGATTTTTCCTACCTTAATTCCGATTGGCTGATAGAATCCTATTAGCCAATCATAATTCGAGGGACGCCATTTTGGATGATGTCCCTTAAAGGAACCGTCATTCGTCGTTCAGTCGTCGGTTGAAGAGGATGGTTCCGCGTTGGCTCCTTGAAGGATGGCTCCGCTCTGCTCCGGATGGACGAAGATTGAAGACGCCGCCTGGATGAAGATGTCTGCTGGATGGAGGACCTCTTCTGCGCCACTTGGATGAAGATTTCGGCCCGGTTGGGTGAAGACGGCTCAAAGTAGGGTGATCTTCAGGGGGTTAGTGTTAGGTTTTTTTAAGGGGGTTTGGGTGGGTTAGAGTAGGGGTATGTGGATGGTGGGTTTTAATGTTGGGGGGGGTTGTATTTTTTTTTTACAGGTAAAAGAGCTGATTACTTTGGGGCAATGCCCCGCAAAAAGGCCTTTTAAGGGCTGGTAAAAGAGCTGGTTACTTTGTAATTTAGAATAGGGTAGGGCATTTTTTTATTTTGGGGGGCTTTATTATTTTATTAGGGGGCTTAGATTAGGTGTAATTAGATTAAACTGCTTGTAATTCTTTTTTATTTTCTGTAATTTAGTGTTTTGTTTTTTTTGTACTATAGTTTAGTTTATTTAATTTAATTTTAGGTAATTGTAGTTAATTTATTTAATTAATTTAATGATAATGTATTGTTAGGTTTAATTGTAACTTAGGTTAGGATTTATTTTACAGGTAATTTTGTAAGTATTTTAGCTAGGTAGTTACTAAATAGTTAATAACTATTTAATAACTATTCTACCTAGTTAAAATAAATACAAAGTTGCCTGTAAAATAAAAATAAATCCTAAAATAGCTACAATATAATTATGTTATATTGTAGCTATCTTAGATTTATTTTATAGGTAAGTATTTAGTTTTAAATAGGAATAATTTAGTTAATAATAGTAAGTTTTATTTAGATTTATTAAAATAATATTAAAGTTAGGGGGGTGTTAGTGTTAGACTTAGGTTTAGGGGTTAATAAGTTTAATATAGGTGGCGGCGGGGTCCGGGAGCGGCGGTTTAGGGGTTAAACATTTAATTTAGTTGCGGCGGGGTCCGGGAGCGGCGGTTTAGGGGTTAATGAGTTTAATGTAGGTGGCGGCGGTGTAGTGGGGGGCAGGATAGGGGTTAATAACTTTAATATAGGTGGCGGTGGCCTCCGGGTGCAGCAGTTTAGGGGTTAAACAATTTATTTAGTTGCAGCGGGGTCCACGATCCGCAGGATAGGGGTTAATAACTTGAATATAGGTGGCGGCGGTGTAGTGGGGGGCAGGATAGGGGTTAATAGGTATAATGTAGGTGGCGGCAGGGTCCGTGAGCAGCGGTTTAGGGGTTAATATATTTATTATAGTTGCGGTGGTGTCCAGGAGCGGCGGTTTAGGGGGTAATAACTTTATTTAGGTGCAGGGGGCTCCGGGAGCGGCGGTTTAGGGGGTAAAACAGTGTAGTTTAGTGTGGATGCTTAGTGACAGGCTATCAAGAAAGCTGCAAAGAAGCCGATGAGCAGCGAGATCGATGACTGTTAGTTAACAACAGTCCGCTGCTCATCGCTCCGTACTTGGTGCGCGGCTTCTTGACAGCTTTTTTGATAACTTTGGCGAACGTATTCAGGTCTGCGGCGGCGATGGTAGGCGAGCTTAGGCGAGCGTATTGGGCCGGCAAATGCAGGTAAGTAGACGGCTTCATAACTAGGGGCCAATGGCTTCAAAATAAAGTAGCATAAATAATTCCAGATGAAAGGGGTCACATATCTGCATGTAACTTACATAAAAGGTTTACATATGAATACCTTTGCTAAAAGAATATATAAAAAGTGAAAGTCACTGTCTGAAAAAAAATGCTTTAAAAATATGGAAATTGTCATTCACTGCTCTCAAGATATTGTTTAAAGGGACATTAAACACTTTGAGATGGTAATATAAAATGAGAAATTGTATATATAAAACAACTCTGCAATATACTTTCATTATTTATTTTGCCTGTAATTCCATTCTGAAATTGTGAGCTTTTCAGTTCCTGTTAGAAATGGAAGTGCAGAACACTGTTAAATCCAGCACAACCATTGGCTGCACACTCTAATGACCTATGTATAACTGTCCCTAATTGGCCACAGCAGAGAAGGTAACACAAGTTACAACATGGCAGCTCCCAGTGTTTTATAGACACTAAAACTTTACACTTATTTTCTCACTTTTTAAACAACTAATGAAACTTTAAAAAATACATCTACATGTTAGTAATGGACCAATCTTTTCTTTGAATGCATCATTCTATCTATCATGTATTTAGTGTTTAATGTCCCTTTAAGGTAGAAAGAAATTATTGTGCTGCAAATATCTAAAAAAAAATAGTTGTCTGTGTTTTTTTGTGTTTTTCTTTACACATAGTACTCTGTAAACTTTTTTCTGGATCCTAAATTGTTGAGCTGGTGTCTATATTTGTTATATATCAGAAAATGACCTTGTTGTAGAGCTGGAACCAGATGTGCAGAGTAGGCACTTTAGGACAGGAACAGGTATAAATCATCAAAATAGACATCTCCAATGCTTTACAAGCAGGTAACAGTAACTGAGTAGATAAGCCAACTAGATTCAGGCCAAAGTCAGATACCATAAAAATTCTTAAATACCAGGCAGCTGTAGAAATGGAGTAGACGGGAGAGTGAGCCAAGAACAGGTGACTAAGTCTAAATCCAGGTAGTCAGTCCAAGAGGGTCATCTAAACACAGGCACAGGTGAGAGGGATAATCCAGAAGACAAGCAGTGATGAAGCTGGGTATATCAGAACTGAATTGCTAGAAACAACATAACCAAGAGCAGAATAGCGTTATTGCCACTTCTGGTGCCAAAACTGCCACAAGGTAACTTCGGCAATTAAAATACAAATAGGGATATCCTGAGCACAATCCTTTAACAGCAAGAACATGAGACAAGCTGCGATCACAGAGCGTTCAGTGTTCATGACAGTGCTAAACCACCTTCCAACTCTCAAAACTCTCAACAGACACAGGTGAAGGAGGTAGAGGTTTCCTTGAGAGATATGTATGATTGGGTGAATATTATAGCGGGATGCAGGGGCGAAATTACAGGGGCGCAGAGGTTGCAGGTACGACTGGGCCCCTGAGGGTTATAATTTTTTATTTTTTTTTATAAAAAACGCTAACCTACCACTGCCTGCACTGATATTATGTGAGTGTGACATGACTACAGGGGTTAGTGTTTCTGTTTTACCCATTGGTGTTTATGTGTGTGTGTAAGGTGTGTGTGTGTAGGTATGTGACTGTGTGTGTGTGTATTTATGCATGTATGTGTGTTTGTGTATGTTTGTGGAACCAGCAAATTACAGACCTTATTACTACAGTATGGGGGAGTAGGGGGTAAACAGTGTCACTATACAGTACCACTATATACAGTATGGGGGTGGACCATGTCACTGACTACTGTGGTCACTTTATAAAGTACTGGGCGGGTAGGGTCAGGCCAGCCATCTCACCGGCAGATTACAGACTATGTCACTAACTTACTATATACAGTACTGGGGGGTTAAATAGTGTCACTATATATATATATATATATATATATATATATACAGTAATAGGGGGTCAGACCATCTCACAGACTGTGGGCACAGGGTACCTCCTTTTGCAGACATGTAATCTGATTCACATTTTTTTTCTGTGTTAAATGTAAAAAAATAAATAAATATGTATTAAATTCACCTTTTTTTGGAGGGGGGAGGGGCGATGGGGGGGCCCCTTCTTAGATTCTTGCACCTGGGCCCTGTGGTTTCTAGTTACGCCTCTGGCGGGATGGAAGATTCACATATACACCCACAGAATAAGTTGTTTGATTTCAAAAGGTCCTACAAAGTACGGCCCCAACTTCAATCAATTTCAATCTGGCAGAAGATAGACACACTTTTTCTCCACAAACATAAGGAGGAGCATGTTGTCTCTGAGCCTGCAAAAACATTTTATGCAACAACTGAAAATCCAGTCTTTGATTCAAATCTGGCACAGAGGAAACATCAGGCAAGTCTGTAAGGGCACACAAATGAAAACCATAAGTTGCATAAAATGGGGTCATCCCAATAGACTAATGAAACTGAATATTGTAAGCAAATTCAAGAGTTGGGAGCAAAAGACAACCTATTATCTTGCAGATAAGTACAAAACACCTGAGATACTGCTCCAAAGTCTAATTTGTCCTCTCAGTCTGTACATTTGTCTGGATGATATCCAGAGGTAAGTGATCTTGAAATATGTAGACTGGAACAAGATTGCTTCCAAAAATGAAATGTAAATTGTGATCCCCCCTTTCAGGCAAAATATTGAGTGGTAAACCATGGAGATGAAAAATCTTTAAGATAAACAGATCAGCTTTAATACTGTCAGAGGGAAGACCCTTCACCAGAACAAAATGGGCCATCTTAATCAAATGATCAACCAGCACAAAGATGGTGTCATATATATCAGAGGGAGGCAAAACCACAATAAAATTTAAACACTCAACCAGGGCAGAGGAAGAAGAGGACCAGCTGGAACTGAAGTATAATGTTTTATTCTGGTACATGTATCACAAGAAGAAGCAAACTGCCAAATATCTTTTGCCACCAAAACGTTCTGGAAATCCCTTCTAATGTCTTTCTAATACCTCCGTGTCCAGCAGATAGAGAATCATGATGAGTGTGCAAAACTTCCAGATGCAGCTGAGGAGGGACAAAAGTCTTATAGTAAACCCAACTGGAGCAGAGGCAGAAGTCAACTTAACAGACTTTTATCAATAAGAGAGAGCTGAGCAACCAAAAAATGTCCACTATGAAGAACAGTGTACAAAAAGCATTTTTCCGTCAGCAGTTATAGGCTCCTCTAAAGTCAATCTTCTTAACAATTTGTGCTCTCTTAATTCTGTCCAGCACTTCAGAAATCAGAAATAATGGATATCTGTTTCTAATGGTAAGAGCTCTGTAATCCACATAAAGTCTTAAACACCCATCTTCCTTCTCCTTAAAAAAGGGAAAATAAACCCTTTGGACAAATTTTCACCAATATAGGGCCTGATTACAAGTGACTCGTTATTTCGTGCTTTCACTTGAGCGTAAACTTAGCAAGAAGGAATCTAGCGCTTTCGTTTGATCGTAAACTTCACTAAAAGGAATATTTTTGCACACTTCAGCTTTCACGCATATTACAAGTTGGAAGTAAAATGTTTGCGCACAAGTGAAACCCTATGCAGGCTTACCAAATATTGTGACCACATTAACGTATTCTCCCCATAGAAGTCAATGGAGAGTGCATAAAACCCCCCAAAAAGCTAACACCTATCACTTGCGCGCTAATCTGACAAGAGTTATTTATATTTCACATTCCAATGTTCTATACATACAGAATAATGTATTTTTATTGTAAATACATATTTCTATATGCATGTATATACCTTTACCTGTATATTCCTATAGATATATCGGTATAAATATCTTTTTAACATTAAAGGGACAGTCTAGTCCAAAATAAACTTTCATGATTCAGATAGAGAATGTAATTTTAAACAATTATCCAATTTACTTTTATCACCAATGTTGCTTTGTTCTCTTGGTATTCTTAGTTGAAAGCTAAACCTAGGAGGTTCATATGCTAATTTCTAAGCTTTTGAAGGCCGCCTCTTCTCTCAGGGCATTTTGACAGTTTTTCACCACTAGAGGGTGTTAGTTCACATTTATCATATAGATAACAATGTGCTCAAGCACATGGAGTTCCAGTGAGCAAGCTCTGATTGGCTAAATTGGATGTCTGTCAAAAGAACTGAAATAAGGGGGCAGTTTGCAGAGGCTTAGATACAAGGTAATCATAGAGGTAAAAAGTGTATTTCTATAACTGTGTTGGTAATGCAAAACTAGGGAATGGGTAATAAAGGGATTATCTATCTTTTCAAACAATAACAATTCTAGTGTAGACTGTCCCTTTAAAGGGACATTGTATACTAGATTTTTCTTTGCATAAATGTTTTTGCAGATGATCCATAATTTCTTTTTTTTTGGTGTAATTTAGTGTTTTTTTTGTTGTAATTTAGTTAATTGTATTTAATTAATGTAATTTATTTAATTGTATTGTACGGTTAGGTGTTAGTGTAACTCAGGTTAGTAAATAACTACAAATTATATTCAGGGATATTTGTGATACTAATATTAATACCACAAGTCCCCTATAGGAGGCGCTAGTAACTAGAGGTGAAGAAATGATAAAAACAGTGTGCCACTGAAATAGTAATAAAATCAGTGTGCCACTAATCACACCATATATGTAAAATGGAAAGATAAAATTATAAGTATAAAAAATGTTAAAAAAGAAAATAATAAATAAAAAATTAATAAAAATGTATATATACAGACGTAAAAAGTGGTCAATCTGGTAATAGAAAAGTTCAAATGAAGTCCAACAAAATCCAAAAATAGAAAAGGCAGCTCTCGGTCTTCACCCAAACTATGGTGTATCTTCAAAGAATGGTTAACTGCAAGGAAAACAGAAACAGAGGCGCCACATGTGTAGATCAATCAAAGCTGACAATATCCAAGCAAAATGAGATACAGGATACTCACAAACGTGAAGGCACTCTCTTGTGCCTATAGGGGCAGGCTGGTATTTAACAGCAAACCAGCTGGCTGTGCCAGGGAATCCCCGTCGAGATGTCCTATAGTTGTCGTGGATCTCACAACAGCAACCCTTATCTAGGTCACTTTCAGCAGAATGGAATATAAGTCCAGAAGGGAGGAAGGCTAAACAGCCTTATGGTTACTGACAAGGGAAATGCCACACAAACACCAGATTTGTAAAAAAAATTCCAAGTATTTTATTATTCCAAAAATAAAAATACCATCAGTGCAACGAATTACAGCTGGGTGTGTTAAAAGGCAAGTCTCCTTGTATATGCAGAGATAATAGCGACGCGTTTCTCAGGGAAGACCCTGTTTCATCAGGCTTGTATACTCTAAGACTGTTTAAATCCCCTTTATATAGGGATCAGTAACCATATGTTTGTAATCAACCCTCCCCTTCCTTCACATAAACCAATCATAACTTTCCTTTCCAAAAACTCCCACTTGTTGCTCTAATTAAAGAATTATTATAATTTGTGTTTAGTAGTCAGTTAACTTAAATAATACCCCATGGCCTATAGCCCTAATATTGTTGGCTGTGGAATTGGATCTAAATAATTATGTGTCGATTGTGAGATAGTTGTAAATGTATAGGTGTAAACAAACTCTGTGGGTGATCGCTCTTTGACCAATTACAGACAATCTTAAGGAGGCTCGTATCACATAAGGTGTCTGATTGGTTTGTGTGCTACTAGTCTAATGACTACAAGAACCATCATGCCTCTGTGTTCTGTACCGGAACTGCCCGGAAAATGTATTGGCATGATTGTCAATTTCGTGTTATTTTATATCTAAAAGGGGGCTTGTCTGAATAACTACAAGTACCATCATGCCTCTGTGTTCTATACCGGAACTACCCGGAAAATGTGTTAGCGTGATTGTCGATTTCATATCGTTTTGTTTCTGAAGGGGGCTTGTGCCTATTAGTATATCTGATTGGTTAGTGTCATATTGCAATGAACTACAGATACCATCTTACTCAAATAAACTACAAGGACCATCATGCTTCTGTGTGTCATATCGAAAATATCCAATAATAAAACCTCATGATTATCTATTAGTTATTTGTTTAAAGTTCCCCCACGGAAGCATATTTGGAGAACTTATGACGTTTTGCATGAGTTGCATAATGAACAGATCACACACCCCAATGTGATAGTAGAGGCACCTTAAGAAAATAATTAATTGTATATGAATATACAGTGATTGACACTGGGAGACTAAATATTCTCTCACATGTTTATATAGTGTCAATAAATAAATATATCAAATAATAAGTGCTATGAATAACTAAACTATACTATACTCCCCATGTATATTATATTTGGTGGATGTAACTAAATACTCTCTCAAATTTTTGTATAATGTCAATAAATATATGAAGTGATGGGTATTATAAATAACTTATCCATTCTCCCTGTATATTAAATATATAATGTTAGATTTAATAGATAACACTATTATAGTAATAGTGAAGGTGATAAATGTGCTATATGAAGTGTTATATAATGTACTATATATGTAATAAAGGCAAAAAATAAAAATGTGTGAAAGTGAATGGTCATAGTTTAGACGCTTGTGGCTGATCAAACATTAGTGTATATATTGACCACTAAAGATAATGTGAGGGTGATTATAAACTCATAGTGATGTTTTTGACTGCCACATCGTCTAAACTATTCCCTAATATTGTGATAAAATATTAATGTGAATTTCTCTAATGTGTGAATGCCATTGAGATATATAATAATAATAAAATGACTATATTACCATGTGATAAGTGTGAAAGGTACCGACTATATGGGTGGAATCTTGTGTACAAGGGGTAAAAGTAAAATGTATTATTGTTATAATTGGATATAACTAAGCAACAAGTGAGCTAGGAAAGTCCAGTGTACAAAAACTCCTACTATTTACATCAATAGGAAATAGAACGCAAAGAACATCTTAATAACTGGTAATGGATAAAAATGATGAAATGTCGGAGGAGAGTATTGGAAACGAAAAAATATAGCAAGCTTGGTAAGCAAGGAAGATTGATAAAAAAATGCATGCATGATTATATAATATATAATCGGATATATCCTTAAATGACACATAAATGAACAAATTTGTTAAAACGCAAGCAAAAGATGTGTGTTGTGTTATGTTTTCAATGTATGCACAATTTTTTTTTATTTTTTTTTGTTCTCAATAAAGCTTGCTTAAAGAAAAAAAAAAAAATGATGAAATGTCAAATGATCTGCAAATAAGACTGTGTTATACATACTAATCTACAGAAATGGTAAAAGAACCCATGGTGGACCTAACACTGTAACACTAAAACACTATAAAATAAATTATAGGAATGCAGCAGAGTCTATAACCTCATTGAGGCCAGTGGGAAATAAACTAAATAAAAATATATAAATATAAATAAAATAAAATAAGCCAACAATATTAGGGCTATAGGCCATGGGGTATTATTTAAGTTAACTGACTACTAAACACAAATTATAATAATTCTTTAATTAGAGCAACAAGTGGGAGTTTTTGGAAAGGAAAGTTATGATTGGTTTATGTGAAGGAAGGGGAGGGTTGATTACAAACATATGGTTACTGATCCCTATATAAAGGGGATTTAAACAGTCTTAGAGTATACAAGCCTGATGAAACAGGGTCTTCCCTGAGAAACGCGTCGCTATTATCTCTGCATATACAAGGAGACTTGCCTTTTAACACACCCAGCTGTAATTCGTTGCACTGATGGTATTTTTATTTTTGGAATAATAAAATACTTGGAATTTTTTTTACAAATCTGGTGTTTGTGTGGCATTTCCCTTGTCAGTAACCATAAGGCTGTTTAGCCTTCCTCCCTTCTGGACATATATTCCATTCTGCTGAAAGTGACCTAGATAAGGGTTGCTGTTGTGAGATCCACGACAACTATAGGACATCTCGACGGGGATTCCCTGGCACAGCCAGCTGGTTTTCTGTTAAATACCAGCCTGCCCCTATAGGCACAAGAGAGTGCCTTCACGTTTGTGAGTATCCTGTATCTCATCTTGCTTGGATATTGTCAGCTTTGATTGATCTACACATGTGGCGCCTCTGTTTCTGTTTTCCTTGCAGTTAACCATTCTTAGTAAATAACTAGGTAGTTAGTAAATAGTTAATAACTATCTACTAACTAGTCTACCTAGTTAAAATAAATACAAATTTAGCTGTGAAATAAAAATAAAACCTAAGCTAGATACAATGTAACTATTAGTAATATTGTTGCTAGCTTAGGGTTTATTTTATAGGTAAGTATTTAGTTTTAAATATGAATTATTTAGTTAATGATAGTAATTTGTATTTAGATTTATTTTAATTATATTAAAGTTAGTGGGTGTTAGGGTTAGACTTAGGGTTAGGTTTCGGGGTTTATAACTTTAGTATAGTGGCGGCGAAGTTGGGGACAGCAGATTTGGGGTTAATAACAGTAATGTACTACAACACAAATACAGTGGCACCACACCGGCAACCTTTTCTTATATTGCTATTAGCTGACATAAAGCCATGTTCATGTCTCCATATTTATAGTAGCAGAAAAGTTGGTGCTGTGCAGTGAGTAAATGTTTTAGACAGATAAGAGGAAGTGACCTCTCCAAAGACTGCACCTATAGCACTCTAAGCCTGGACTAGAAGTGGAGAAATTGGGAAATTAAAATATAACTTTTATTGTATATATTTAAAATAAAGCACTCAATTAAAAACAACCAAATAATTGATGGCCTATTCCTAAATCTTCAGTAAGCCTTTGATGTGTCAAAAGTATTTAGAAGGAAAATTGTATAGGTGGGAAGCTATACTTGTGACCACTATTAGCAAGGTTAAAGGGATACTAAACCCAAATTTTTTATTTCATGATTCAGACAGAGCATGAGATTTTAAGCACCTTTCTAATTTACTCCTATTATCAATTTTTCTTTGTTCTCGTGCTATCTTGATTTGAAAAAGCAGTACTGTAAGCTTTAGAGCCAGACCATTTTTTGTTCAGCACATGGGTAGCACTTCCTGATTTGTGGCTAAATGTAGCAAACCAATCAGCAGCTCTACCAAGGTGCTGAACTAAAAAATGGGCCGGCTCCTAACCTTTTATTACTGCTTTTTCAAATCAAGATAACATGAGAACAAAGAAAAATTGATAATAGGACTAAATTAGAAAGTTGCTTAAAATTACATGCTCTATCTGAATCATGAAAGAAAAAATGAGGGGTTAGTATCCCTTTAATAATAGAAATGATCAATATTACAGTATTAGGCACAGTATATGCTGTAGTAATATAGAATCCTAATATACTATGGAGGTCATCATATAGAGGGTTATAATATCACTTCAAGTCAACCTGAGATGAACTCATAAATGAATGAATGCTCAAATAGAAAAATAGATTGTGTTAATCTATTTATTCAGGGTGTTATCTAAGGTTCACAAACAGGGATCTTAGTATCAAAAGTGTGTTTGTAGTTGATTTATAACACTAATAACACTCAGTGGACATAAAGAGAGTGTTATTTATGATTGTGGGATATCACTTTCTTTGTACATACAAATTTATTATATTCCTATTGTACTAAGATTAATATTAGGTGATATAAATGCAGGACATTCAAATCACACGTAAAAACTAGTAAGTGTTTAAATACGTATTTGTGATTGTGTAATATCACTTTCTTACTGAGAATGACACCCTATTTGATTAATATCAATGTTTGGTATGCTTATTTATGCGTATAATATCACTTTCATACTGTGCTTAGGTTAATACGAGATCATATAGATTTCAGAGCATGTGATTTGCAAATACTACCTTGTGATTGTTTCTTTATAACATTTGCAACAGTGTTGTGTTACTTTATTGATATATGTAACATCACATTCAATTGTGGTGATGTGTTGCAGCCCATACGTTAACTCAGAATATTAGATTGGAGTGTACTGGATAGATCATACATATCAAATACAATAACCCTGATATTCAATAAATTAGATACAATAACTCTGTGTTAACTTCTAAAGTACTGCAGTAGGAGACAGGTTTTGTATAACCCTTATTGAAGGAAACTAGCCAGTGGGTTTGCCGTAGTAAATTAGATAGTGCCTATGTAAATTACACTGATAGTGATTCAATCTATCCAACCACTGTGCCGGTTTGTGTCGGGTCTGAATTTGTTGCCGCAAAAATATGGCAATTTAATACAGCCGCTTGTAGTGTTTTTGTAATATAATCAGTCGTACTGTCTATCCTCTTAGCACTTTCTAACAGTAGTTACTATATTTATAAATAGTGGCTACAGAGTTAGCAACCCGCTAGTAGTTTGAATATTTATTTGCACAAATGTTATTAGTGAGGGTAAGTATCAACCGTACCCCCCTGAAAGTCAAGTACTAATACGTAGCTCAGATTAAATAGCCAAGATAAAGTTGCTTGCTAATAGTGTGTAGCTTTACTCAGTGTAAAATACGGTATAATTAATTCTAGTTTTCTGTGTATCACTGAGATAAATTAAGTAAATATCCGCCTATACAGGCCAACAGTTCTAAGTAGAGTTTTTTAAAAAATTAATAGAGCTCCCCTAAGCTCTACAACCCCCTGACCGGTTTCGCCCGTATCGGGCTTTTTCAAAGTGGTCACAAGTATAGCTTCCCACCTATACAATTTTCCTTCTAAATACTTTTGACACATCAAAGGCTTACTGAAGATTTAGGAATAGGCCATCAATTCTTTGGTTGTTTTTAATTGAGTGCTTTATTTTAAATATATACAATAAAAGTTATATTTTAATTTCCCAATTTCTCCACTTCTAGTCCAGGCTTAGAGTGCTATAGGTGCAGTCTTTGGAGAGGTCACTTCCTCTTTTCTGTCTAATAACAGTAATGTAGGTTGCGGCGATGTTAGGGACAGCAGATTAGGAGTTAATAATATTTAACTAGTGTTTGCGATGCGGGAGTACGGCGGTTTAGGGGTTAATATGTTTATTATAGTGGCGGCGATGTCCGGAGCGGCAGATTAGGAGTTAATCATTTTATTTTAGTGTTTGCGATGCGGGAGGGCCTCGGTTTAGGGGTTAATAGGTAGTTTATGGGTGTTAGTGTACTTTTTATCACTTTAGTTATGAGTTTTTTGTTACAGCTCTGTAGCGTAAAACCAATAACTACTGTCTTTCAGTTTACAGTACGGATCTTGATGGTATAGGCTGTACTGCTCACTTTTTGGCCGGACAGGCAAACTCGTAATACCGGCGCTATGGAAGTCCCATTGAAAAATGACGTTTTGAAAGGTGCAGTAGTTACGTTGCATTAAGGCCAAAAAAGTGTGCGGTACAGCTATACCTGCAAAACTCGTAATACCAACGGTAGTGAAAAAGAGCCATAACGCTGCTTTTTTCACCCATAAGGCAAAACTCGTAATCTAGCCGTTAGTGTTGATTTTCACACCACATTCTTAACACATTATTTGCTGTTTTACTTTGTGAATTTAATGTATTTTTGATGACTGCAACACGTTCCAAAAAAGTTGTTAAAAAAACTTAAAGACTCTGTATAATCTAAATCCATAATAAATCCATAATAATGTATATAGGAATAGGAGCCTATCTATCAAGCTGTCAACCACAAATACGCCGGAATTCCGCATCGTAATTGTTGCGAGATTGATCCGACCTAGTTATCAAAAGCTACAGACCGGCA
Organism: Bombina bombina; assembly: GCF_027579735.1. Lineage (NCBI taxonomy): Eukaryota > Metazoa > Chordata > Amphibia > Anura > Bombinatoridae > Bombina > Bombina bombina. The sequence goes on along the minus strand of NC_069501.1, from coordinate 288,715,165 downwards.
AAAGTTGAAATTTGTGATGTAACATACGATCTGCCTGTCTCAATCCGACGCAGATCGATGCTTACGTCATTACAGATGTTCCAAATACACATTCGGCTCTATCTGACACTTTTTCCAAGTTATCAAACTTTTAACAGGTACGCTCGCAGCTATTCGGATGCATCGTACCTGGTTTTCAATCCGCCACCCTGGAGGCCGTGGATGCCATAGAAATCAATGGGAGTCTGAAAGCAGATGTTCGATGCTGCAAGACAAATAAATATAACCCATCTACCGCCCCGACATCGCCGCCACCTAAATAAAATGTATTAACCCCTATTTCGCCGCTCCTTGACACCGCTGATACTAAATAAACGTATTAACCCCTAAACCTCTGGCCTCCCACATCATCACCACTAACTAAACCTATTAACCCCTAAACCATCAGCCCCCCACATTGCCATAAACTAAATTAAGCTATTAACCCCTAAACCTAACAAGCCACTAACTTTAAATTAAAATTACAACATCCCTATCTTCAAATAAATTTAAACTTACCTGTAGAATTAAAATAAACTATTTTAAACTATTAATTAACTTACCCTAACTATTATCCTACAATTAAATTAAACTAGCAATTAAATAAAATAAATTACATATTAAAAAACCTAACCCTACTCAAATTATTTAAATATACTATTAAACACTATTAAAAGTACTAAATTACAAAAAAAAACTAAGATATAAAAACAAACAAACACTAAATTACGAGGAAAAAAACACATTATCAAAAATAAAAAAGAATTACACCTAATCTAATAGCCCTATCAAAATAAAAAAGCCCCCCCAAAATAAAAAAACCCTAGCCTACAATAAACTACCAATGGCCCTTAAAAGGGCCTTTTGTGGGGCATTGCCCCAAAGATATCAGCTCTTTTAAGTGTAAAAAAAAATACAAACACCCCCAGCAGTTAAACCCACCACCCCCCCAAATAAAAAACCTATCTAAAATAACCTAAGCTCCCCATTGCCCTGAAAAGGGCATTTGTATGGGCATTGCCCTTAAAAGGGCATTTAGCTCTTTTACATGCCCAGACCCTAATCTACAAATAAAACCCACCCAAAAAACCCTTAAAAAAACCTAACACTAACCCCCGACAATCCACTTACAGTTCTTGAAGTCCCACTTGAAGGATCCATCCAGCCGGAGAAGTCCTCATCCAGGCAGCAAGAAGTCTTCATCTGGACGGCATCTTCCATCTTCATTCATTTGTATTTTTTTTTACAGGTAAAAGAGCTGATAGCTATACCTTTTAAGGGCCATTTGTAGTTTATTGTAGGCTAGGGTTCTTTTTTTTTGTTTGTTTTTTTGATAGGGCAATTAGATTAGGTGTCATTATTTTTTATTTTTGATAATGTGGGTTTTTTCCCGTAATTTAGTGGGTTTTTTTGTAATTTAGTTTTTTGTGTGTGGTAATTTAGTACTTTTAATAATGTTTAATAGTATATTTAAAAAATGTGAGTAGGGTTAGGTTTTTAATATGTAATTTATTTTATTTAATTGGTAGTTTAATTTAATTGTAGGATAATAATTAGGGTAGGTTAATTAATAGTTTAAAAACACAATTTATGCTTACCTGATAAATTTCTTTCTTTTGCGATGTACCGAGTCCACGGATTCATCCTAACTTGTGGGATATTGTCCTTCCTGACAAGAAGTAGCAAAGAGAGCACCACAGCAGAGCTGTCTATATAGCTCCCCCTTAACTCCACCCCCCAGTCATTCGACCGAAGGCCAAGGAAGAAAAGGAGAAACTATAAGGTGCAGAGGTGACTGAAGTTTACATAAAAAATACTATCTGTCTTGAATAGACAGGGCGGGCCGTGGACTCGGTACATCGCAAAAGAAAGAAATTTATCAGGTAAGCATAAATTTTGTTTTCTTTTGCAAGATGTACCGAGTCCACGGATTCATCCTAATTTGTGGGATACCAATACCAAAGCTTTAGGACACGGATGAAGGGAGGGACAAGACAGGAACCTAAACGGAAGGCACCACTGCTTGCAAAACCTTTCTCCCAAAAATAGCCCCCGAAGAAGCAAAAGTATCAAATTTGGAAAATTTGGAAAAGGTATGAAGCGAAGACCAAGTCGCAGTCTTACAAATCTGTTCAACAGAAGCATCATTTTTAAAAGCCCATGTGGAAGCCACCGCTCTAGTGGAGTGAGCTTTAATTCTTTCAGGAGGCTGCTGTCCAGCAGTCTCATAAGCCAAACGGATGATGATTTTCAGCCAAAAGGAAAGAGAGGTAGCCGTAGCCTTTAGACCTCTATGCTTTCCAGCATAGACAACAAACAAAGAAGATGATTGGCGAAAATCTTTGGTTGCCTGCAAATAAAACTTCAAGGCACGAACAACGTCCAAGTTGTGCAACAGACGTTCCTTCTTAGAAGAAGGATTAGGACACAGAGAAGGAACAACAATTTCTTGATTGATATTCCTGTTAGAAACAACCTTAGGGAGGAACCCAGGTTTGGTACGCAAAACCACCTTATCAGCATGGAAAACAAGATAAGGCGAGTCACATTGTAAAGATAGGGTAATTTGAACAATCTAACTCCCTCCAGATATAGCCTCCTTCACTAGTGTAGTCTTCTCACAAGTGACTACACCTAAAGTTTTTGAAAAAAAGAAATTATAGTGGGTTAGGAAGGGGCGTTGAACCGCAATCTGGAAATGTATATAACTTAAGACCTTTGCATTAATTTATATTTAGTTGGTGTAGAGAATACCAATATTAAATCTTATATGAGGTGTGATGGTAAAATAAAATAAAATAATATAATAATCTTCTATCTTTTAGTTGGGGAAAAGAATACCAATAATAAGTTCAAGGTGTGATGATAAAATAAATTAGTATAATAATCTTCTATCTTTTCAGTGGTAATATAATGTGTGCTGTGTAGAAAGCTACTTAGTGAAAGTGTTAATGAAAGTGTTAATCTTTTAGTTAGGGTAGATAATACCAATAATATGAGGTTCAGGTATGATGATAAAATAAAATACTATAATAATCTTCTATCTTTTCAGTGATAATATAATGTGTGCTGTGTGGAAAGCTGCTTAGTGAAAGTGTTAATGAATTCTCCTTGTTTATGTAAGGGGAAAAAATAAAATAAAAATTAAATCGTGAGAGTAAATAGGTGTGAAATTAGTGTTAGAGCAGTAAATTTAAAGTGACTCTATGTCACCAGGTAGATCTTCTGTGTATATAGTATACGTGCAGTATGGATGATAATTGTTGTAGTGAAAAGTAGGGGTGCAAAAAAAAATAAAATAAATATAGTTAAATATATTTGTGATTAAATTAGTACTGGGAACTAGGGATCCTCACAAGTTTTTGATTTTAGGCAAAAAATATGGATCCTAATTAAAAATGAGAAAAAAGGGATAGTATGCAGATTAGTGTTATATTGTTAATTTATTAAGTAAGTTCATACTAAGAAATAAAAATTCCTTACAGACATTAATAGCAATAAAATATTAAACAGTAATGTTCTAAAAAATTAGATTCTAAAAACTTAATAACACCGGTGTTATAAATGCATTAAAAACTAGAGCATCTATCAGTACTGCCTGAGGATCCCTTGACCTGGATCCGTAACGAGGAAGTTTGGCGTTCTGACGAGACACCATCAGATCCAATTCTGGTGTGCCCCATAGCTGAACCAGTTGAGCAAACACCTCCGAATGGAGCTCCCACTCCCTTGGATGAAAAGTCTGACGACTTAGAAAATCTGCCTCCCAGTTCTCCCCGCCTGCGATATAGATCGCTGATAGATGGCAAGAGTGAGCCTCTGCCCATCGGATTATCCTGGAAACTTCTATCATCGCCAAGGAACTCCTTGTTCCCCCCTGATGATTGATATAAGCTACAGTCGTGATGTTGTCCGACTGAAACCGGATGAATCCGGCCACGCCTGAAGAGCATTGAATATCGCTCTTAATTCCAGAATATTTATCGGTAGGAGGGCCTCCTCCCGAGTCCACAAACCCTGTGCTTTCAGGGAATTCCAGACTGCACCCCAGCCCAGTAGGCTGGCGTCCGTCACCACAATAACCTACGCTGGCCTGCGGAAACACATTCCCCTGGGCAGGTGATCCTGTGACAACCACCAAAGAAGAGAGTCTCTGGTCTCTTGATCCAGATTTATCTGAGGAGATAAATCTGCATAATCCCCATTCCACTGTTTGAGCATGCATAGTTGCAGTGGTCTGAGATGCAAGCGAGCAAACGGAACTATGTCCATTGCCGCTACCATAAGTCCAATTACCTCCATACACTGAGCCACTGACGGCCGAGGAATGGAATGAAGAGCTCGGCAGGTGGTTAAAATCTTTGATTTCCTGACCTCCGTCAGAAATATTTTCATGTCCACCGAATCTATCAGAGTTCCCAGGAATGGAACTCTTGTGAGAGGAATAAGAGAACTCTTTTTCACGTTCACCTTCCACCCATGATATCTTAGAAAGGCTAACATTAAGTCCGTGTGAGACTTGGCAAGTTGGAAAGTCGACGCTTGAATTAAGATGTTGTCTAAATAAGGTGCCACTGCTATGCCACTCGGCCTTAGGACCGCCAGAAGGACCCTAGCACCCTTTGTGAAGATTCTTGGTGCCGTGGCCAACCCGAAGGGAAGAGCCACAAACTGGTAATGCCTGTCCAGAAAGGCAAACCTGAGGAACTGGTAATGATCTTTGTGGATAGGATTGTGTAGATACGCATCCTTTAAATCCACGGTAGTCATATATTGACCCTCCTGGATAATTGGTAAAATAGTCCGAATGGTCTCCATCTTGAAGGATGGAACTCTTAGGAATTGGTTTAGGATCTTGAGATCTAAAATTGGTCTGAAGGTTACCTCTTTTTTGGGAACCACAAACAGATTGGAGTAGAGACCTTGCCCCTGTTCTGTTTTCGGAACTGGGCAGATCACTCCCATGGAAAAATGGTCTTCTACACAGCGTAAGAACGCCTCTCTTTTTGTCTGGTTTACAGACAATTGAGAAAGATGGAATCTCCCCCTTGGAGGAGAATCTTTGAAATCTAAAAGATACCCCTGGGTTACAATTTCTACGACCCAGGAGTCCTGAACGTCTCTTGCCCAGGCCTGAGCAAAGAGAGAAATTCTGCCCCCTACTTGATCCGGTCCCGGATCGGGGGCTACCCCTTCATGCTGTCCTAGTGGCAGCAGCAGGCTTTTTGGCCTGTTTACCCTTGTTCCAAGCCTGGTTAGGTCTCCAGGTTGGCTTGGATTGAGCAAAGTTCCCCTCTTGCTTTGCAGCAGGGGAAGAGGAAGCGGGACCACCCTTGAAGTTTCGAAAGGAACGAAAATTATTTCATTTGGTCCTTGTCTTATTTGACTTATCTTAAGGGAGGGCATGACCCTTCCCTCCAGTAATCTCTGAAATGATTTCTTTCAGTGCAGGCCCGAATAGGGTCTTACCTTTGAAAGGGATGGTCAAAAGCTTAGATTTAGATGACACATCAGCTGACCAGGACTTAAGCCATAATGCTCTTCGCACTAAAATGGCAAAACCTGAATTCTTTGCCGCTAACTTAGCAAGATGAAAAGCGGCGTCTGTAATAAAAGAATTAGCCAACTTAAGGGCCTTAATTCTGTCCAAAATATCATCTAGTGGGGTCTCCATCTGAAGAGCCTCTTCTAGAGCCTCAAACCAAAAAACAGCTGCAGTGGTTACCGGAACAATGCACGCTATAGGTTGAAGAAGAAAACCCTGATGAACAAAAAATTTCTTTAGGAGACCCTCTAACTTTTTATCCATAGGATCAATGAAAGCACAACTGTCTTCAATAGGTATAGTTGTACGCTTAGCCAGAGTAGAAACAGCTTCCTCCACCTTAGGGACCGTCTGCCATGAGTCCTTTATGGTGTCAGAAATGAGGAACATTTTCTTAAAAACAGGAGGGGGAGAGAACGGAATACCTGGTCTATCCCACTCTTTAGTAACAATGTCCAAAATCCTCTTAGGGACTGGATAAACATCAGTGTAAACAGGAACCTCTAAATATTTGTCCATTTTACACAATTTCTCTGGAACGACAATAGGGTCACAATCATCCAGAGTAGCTAAAACCTCCCTGAGCAATAAACGGAGGTGCTCTAGCTTAAATTTAAATGCCGTCATATCTGAATCTGTCTGAGGGAATGTCTTTCCTGAATCAGAAATCTCTCCCTCAGAAAGCAAATCCCTCATCCCTACCTCAGAACATGGTGAGGGAATATCGGATACGGCTACTAAAGCGTCAGAAGGCTAAGCATTTGTTCTTAACCCAGAGCTACTGCGCTTCCCTTGCAACCCTGGCAGTTTATATAAAACCTCTGTGAGGGTAGTATTCATAACTGAAGCCATATCTTGCAAGGTGAAAGAATTAGATGCACTAGAAGTACATCATTTAATGCCAAATTCTTATAAGTCAAAATATGCTGTTTGCAATTTATAGACATATCAGTACAATTGGGACACATTCTTAGAGGGGGTTCCACAATGGTTTCTAAACAAATTGAACAATGAGTTTCCTCAGTGTCAGACATGTTGAACAGTCTAGTAATGAAGCAAGCAAGCTTGGAAAACACTTTATTTAATGAAAAAAAAACACAATTTGCAAAAATGGTACTGTACCTTTAAGAGAAAAAAAGGCATACACATGCTGCAAAACAGGTTAAAATTGCTTCAAAAATTCTGAAATTTTAACAGTGTACCCACTAAGCTTTAGAAGGATTGCACCACAAGTAAAAAAGCAATAGACCCCCAAATGAAAAAACCGGATTGATAATTGTCTAAAACCGGTTAAAACCCCCTAAAGCACCTTGCCACAGCTCTGCTGTGGCCCTACCTGCCCTTAGGAAACGATAATATGGGGTTTAAAGCTTCAATTAGTCCCTCAGAAGACTATCAGGACCTCAGGAGAAGTTGCTTGCTGCTTGTAAATGCTTGTAAATAGTCCCCGCCCACCTCACTCGATGTTGCTGGGGCCTACACAAAACTAACAAACCCTGCCTGAAAGCCATGTGGGTTATAAACAACCCCAAAGAACCCTCAAGCAAATGTCCCATAAAACAGAAAACGTTACTCCCAGACACAAAAACGTTTGTCCCAAATTCACTTAACAAACTGAGTGTCCACAAAAAATTAACCCTTTATGCAAGCTAGTAAAAACCTCTGATAACACTAGGATTACTGCTTCCCCTTCCCCTAATGGGGACACTGTCAGCCTTTCTGAGTTAACACAGTCTCTGCAGAAAATATGACTGAACATACCTCATTGCTGTATAGCAAGAAACCGTTCCTCACACTGAAGTTTTCCTGTACTCCTCAGCTCATGTGGGAACAGCAGTGGACCTTAGTTACAAATGCTAAGATCATCATCCTCCAGGCAGAAATCTTAATCTATGTCCTGCCTGAGAGTAAATAGTACAACACCGGTACCATTTAAAAATAACAAACACTTGATTGAAGATAAAATAAAACTAACAGTTTAACACCTCTTCTCTTTACCCTTCCTGCTTAGAGCCAGCAAAGAGAATGAGTAGGGGGTGGAGTTAAGGGGGGAGCTATATAGACAGCTCTGCTGTGGTGCTCTCTTTGCTACTTCCTGTCAGGAAGGACAATATCCCACAAGTTAGGATGAATCCGTGGACTCGGTACATCTTGCAAAAGAAAATAAAGTTATCAGGTAAGCATACATTTTGTTTTCTTTTGCATGATGTACCGAGTCCACGGATTCATCCTAACTTGTGGGATACCAATACCAAAGCTTTAGGACACGGATGAAGGGAGGGACAAGACAGGAACCTAAACGGAAGGCACCACTGCTTGCAAAACCTTTCTCCCAAAAATAGCCTCCGAAGAAGCAAAAGTATCAAATTTGTAAAATTTGGAAAAGGTATGAAGCGAAGACCAAGTTGCAGCCTTACAAATCTGTTCAGCAAAAGCCTCATTTTTAAAAGCCCATGTGGAAGCTACCGCTCTACTAGAATGAGCTGTAATCCTTTCAGGAGGCTGCTGTCCAGCAGTTTCATAAGCCAAACGGATGATGCTTTTCAGCCAAAAGGAAAGAGAAGTCTCTGTAGCCTTTTGACCCCTACGCTTTCCAGAATAGACAACAAACAAAGAAGATGTTTGACGAAAATCTTTGGTTGCCTGTAAATAAAATTTCAAAGCACGAACCACGTCCAAGTTGTGCAACAGACGTTCCTTCTTACAAGAAGGATTAGGACACAGAGAAGGAACAACAATTTCTTGATTGATATTCCTGTTAGTAACAACCTTAGGTAGGAACCCAGGCTTGGTACGCAAAACCACCTTATCAGCATGGAACACCAGATAAGGTGAGTCACATTGTAAAGCAGATAGTTCAGAAACTCTTCGAGCTGAAGAGATAGCAACTAGGAACAAAACTTTCCAAGATAAAAGCTTAATATCTATGGAATGCATGGGTTCAAACGGAACCCCCTGAAGAACTCTAAGAACTAAAAGACAAAATCCTAGGAATCCTGATTTTACTCCAGGAGAAGATATTTTCGCCATATCTTATGATAAATTTTCTTGGTAACAGGCTTTCGAGCCTGAATCAAGGTATTTATGACTGACTCAGAGAAACCCCGCTTTGATAGAATCAAGCGTTCAATCTCCACGCAGTCAGTTGCAGAGAAATTAGATTTGGATGCTTGAATGGACCCTGAATCAGAAGGTCCTGTCTCAATGGCAGAGACCATGGTGGAAGGGATGACATGTCCACCAGGTCTGCATACCAAGTCCTGCGTGGCCACGCAGGCGCTATCAAAATCACTGATACGCTCTCCTGTTTGATTCTGGCAATCAGACGTGGAAGGAGAGGGAAAGATGGAAACACATAAGCCAGGTTAAATGACCAGGGTACTGCTAGAGCATCTATCAGTACAGCCTGAGGATCCCTTGACCTGGAGCCGTAACGAGGAAGTTTGGCGTTCTGACGAGACGCCATCAGATCCAACTCTGGTGTGCCCCAAAGCCGCACCAGCTGAGTAAACACCTCCGGATGGAGTTCCCACTCCCCCGGATGAAAAGTCTGATGACTTAGAAAATCTGCCTCCCAGTTCTCTACACCTGGGATATAGATCGCTGACAGATGGCAAGAGTGAGCCTCTGCCCATTGGATTATCCTTGAGACCTCTATCATCGATAAGGAACTCCTTGTTCCACCATGATGATTGATTTAAGCCACAGTCGTGATGTTGTCCGACTGAAACCTGATGAATCTGGCCAAAGCCAGCTGAGGCCATGCCTGGAGAGCATTGAATATCGCTATTAATTCCAGAATATTTATCGGTAGGAGAGCCTCCTCCCGAGTCCACAAACCCTGAGCTTTCAGGGAATTCCAGACTGCACTCCAGCCCAGAAGACTGGCGTCTGTCATCACTATAACCCATTCTGGCCTGCGGAAACACATTCCCTGTGACAGATGATCCTGTGACAACCACCAAAGTAGAGAGTCTCTGGTCTCTTGATCCAGATTTATCTGAGGAGATAAATCTGTATAATCCCCATTCCACTGATTGAGCATGCATAGTTTTAGTGGTCTGAGATGCACGCGAACAACACTGAGCCACTGACGGCCGAGGAATGGAATGAAGAGCTCGGCAGGTGGACAAAATCTTTGATTTCCTGACCTCCGTCAGAAATATTTTCATGTCCACCGAGTCTATCAGAGTAGAGAAAAAGTGAGGCGGCTACTGAGCTACTGAGAAAAAGTAAATTTATTCCATATAAAAAATACAGATAGACAAAAAGCAGAAAAAATAATAAGACACTACATGCCAAGGAGGGAACAGCAGACTAACATGTTTCACGCACAATCGCGCTTAATCATAGTAGCTACTATGATTAAGCGCGATTGTGCGTGAAACATGTTAGTCTGCTGTTCCCTCCTTGGCATGTAGTGTCTTATTATTTTTTCTGCTTTTTGTCTATCTGTATTTTTTATATGGAATAAATTTACTTTTTCTCAGTAGCTCAGTAGCCGCCTCACTTTTTCTCTTTTGACTTGCGGCTGTCCACCGTTTTTTTGGGCTGGCTCCATACTTTCCCCCCCAACACTGAGTGGGTCCGCTTCTAACAGTTTCCACTTACCCGGTGGACGTTTTCAGTAGCAACACCTACTATCACGAGTCTATCAGAGTCCCTAGAAAATAAACTCTTGTGAGCGGGGAAAGAGAACTCTTTTTTACGTTCACTTTCCACCCATGAGACCATAGAAAGGCCTACACTAAGTCCGTGTGAGACTTGGCTAGTTGGAAGGACGACGCTTGAATTTGAATGTCGTCTAGATAAGGCGCCACTGCTATGCCCCGTGGCCTTAGAACCGCCAGAAGGGACCCTAGCACCTTCGTGAAGATTTGCGGCACTGTGGCCAACCCGAAAGGAAGAGCCACAAACTGATAATTCTTGTCCAGAAAGGCGAACCTGAGGAACTGGTGATGATCTTTGTGGATAGGAATGTGTAGATACGCATCCTTTAAGTCCACGGTGGTCATATATTGACCCTCCTGGATCAATGGTAACATAGTCTGAATGGTCTCCATCTTGAAAGATGGAACTCTTAGGAATTGGTTTAGGATCTTGAGATCCAGAATTGGTCTGAAGGTTCCCTCCTTTTTGGGAACTATAAACAGATTGGAGTAGAAACCCTGCCCCTGTTATGCTTTTGGGACTGGGCAGATCACTCCCATGGTAAAAAGGTCTTCTACACAGCATAAGAACGTCTCTCTTTTTGTCGGGTTTACAGACAATTGAGACAGATGGAACCTCCCCCTTGGAGGGGAATCCTTGAAATCTAGAAGGTATCCCTGGGTTACAATTTCTACTGCCCAGGAATCCTGAACGTCTCTTGCCCAGGCCTGAGCAAAGAGAGAGAGTCTGCCCCCTACTAGATCCGGTCCCGGATCGGGGGCTAACCCTTCATGCTGACTTAGTGGCAGCAGCAGGCTTTTTGGCCTGTTTACCCTTGTTCCAAGCCTGGTTAGGTCTCCAGACTGGCTTGGATTGAGCAAAGTTCCCCTCTTGCTTTGCAGCAGGGGAAGAGGTAGAGGGACCACTCTTGAAATTTCGAAAGGAACGAAAATTATTTTGTTTGGTCCTAGTCTTATTTGACTTATGCTGAGGGAGGGTATGACCCTTCCCTCCAGTAATGTCTGAAATGATCTCTTTCAATGCAGGCTCGAATAGGGTCTTACCTTTGAAAGGGATCAATTTATGACACATCAGCTGACCAGGACTTAAGCCATAACGCTCTACAAGCTAAAATGGCAAAACCTGAATTCTTAGCAGCTAATTTAGCAAGATGAAAAGCTGCGTCTGTAATAAAAGAATTAGCCAACTTAAGAGCCTTAATTCTGTCCAAAATATCATCTAGTGGGGTCTCCATCTGAAGAGCCTCTTCTAGAGCCTCAAACCAAAAGGCAGCTGCAGTGGTTACAGGAACAATGCACGCTATAGGTTGAAGAAGAAAACCTTGATGAACAAAAATTTTCATTAGGAGACCCTCTAATTTTTTATCCATAGGATCAATAAAAGCACAACTGTCTTCAATAGGTATAATTCTACGCTTAGCCAGGGTAGAAATAGCTCCCTCCACCTTAGGCACCGTCTGCCATGAGTCCTTTATGGTGTCAGAAATGGGAAACATTTTCTTAAAAACAGGAGGGGGAGAGAACGGAATACCTGGTTTATCCCAATCCTTAGTAACAATGTCCGAAATCCTCTTAGGAACCGGAAACACATCAGTGTAAACAGGAACCTCTAAATATTTGTCCATTTTACACAATTTCTCCGGAACTACAATAGGGTCACAATCATCCAGAGTAGCTAAAACCTCCCTGAGCAATAAGCGGAGGTGCTCTAGCTTAAATTTAAATGCCGTCATATCTGAATCTGTCTGAGGGAACGTCTTTCCTGAATCAGAAAACTCTCCCTCAGACATCAAATCCCTCATCCCTACTTCAGAACATCGTGAGGGAATATCGGATATGGCTACTAAAGCGTCAGAAGGCTCAGCTTTTGTTCTTAACCCAGAGCTACTGTGCTTCCCTTGCAAACCAGGCAGCTTAGATAAAACCTCTGTGAGGGTAATATTCATAACTGAAGCCATATCTTGCAAGGTGAAAGAATTAGACGCACTAGAAGTACTTGGCGTTGCTTGTGCGGGCGTTACTGGTTGAGACACTTGGGGAGAATTAGATGGCAAAACCTGATTTCCTTCTGTCTGAGAATCATCTAATGCCAAACTTTTAAAAGTCAAAATATGCTTTTTGCAATTTATAGACATATCAGTACAAGTGGGACACATTCTAAGAGGGGGTTCCACAATGGCTTCTAAACAAATTGAACAATGAGTTTCCTCAGTGTCAGACATGTTTAACAGACTAGTAATAAAGCAAGCAAGCTTGGAAAACACTTTATTTAAAGAAAAAAACACAATTTGCAAAAACGGTACTGTGCCTTTAAGAGAAAAAAACAAAACAGGTTAAAATTGCTTCAATTTTTCTGAAATTTTAACAGTGTACCCATTAAGCTTTAGAAGGATTGCAAGACAAGTTAATAAGCAATAAACCCCCAAATGAAAAAAACGGATTGAAAAATGTCTAAAACCGGTTAAACACCCCTATAAGCACCTTGCCACAGCTCTGATGTGGCCCTACCTGCCCTTAGGAACGATAATATGGGGTTAAAGCTTCGAATAGGCCCTCAGAAGATCATCAGGACCTCAGGAGAAGTTGCTTGCTGCTTGTCTGTATAAGTAAATGCACAACTGAGGCGTGAAAATAGGCCCCGCCCACCTCACTCGATGTTACTGGGGCCTACTCAAATCTAACAAACCTAGTTTGAAAACCATGTGGGTTATAACAAACCTAAAATAAGCCAAATGACCCCTCAAGCAAACGTCCCATAAACATAAACGTTACTCCCAGAACACACAAATGTTTGTACCAATTTTACATAAACAAACTGAGTGCCCAAATTTTTTTTTAGCCCTTTATGCTAGCTAGTAAAGCCTCTTTCATACTAGGATTGCTGCTTACCCTTCCCCTAATGGGGATACTGTCAGCCTTTCTGAGTTAACACAGTCCCTGCAGAAAAAATGACTGAACATACCTCATTGCTATATAGCAAGAACCGTTCCTCCCACTAAAGTTTTCCTGTACTCCTCAGCTCATGTGGGAACAGCAGTGGACCTTAGTTACAAATGCTAAGATCATCATCCTCCAGTTTAACACCTCTTCTCTTTACCCTTCCTGCTTAGAGCCAGCAAAGAGAATGACTGGGGGTGGAGTTAAGGGGGGAGCTATATAGACAGCTCTGCTGTGCTGCTCTCTTTGCTACTTCCTGTCAGGAAGGACAATATCCCACAAGTTAGGATGAATCTGTGGACTCGGTACATCATGCAAAAGAAATAGTTTATTTTAATTCTACAGGTAAGTTTAAATTTATTTGACGATAGGGATGTTGTAATTTCAATTTAAAGTTAGCGGCTTGTTAGGTTTAGGGGTTAATAGCTTTATTTAATTTATGGCGATGTGGGGGGCTGACGGTTTAGGAGTTAATAAGTTTAGTTAGTGGTGGTGATGTGGGAGGCCAGAGGTTTAGGGGTAAATACGTTTATTTAGGTTGCGGCGGGGTCTGGGAGCGGTTGGATAGGGGTTAATACGTTTATTTAGGTTATAGAGATGTTGGGGAGCGACGGGATAGGGGTTAATAACTTTATTTAGGTTGCAACGATGTCGGGGAGCGGCGGGATAGGGGTTAAACATTTTAGTATAGTGGTGGCGTTTAGTGACAGGGTATGAATAAAGTTGGGAAAAAGCAGAATAGATGCGAGATCGATGACTGCTAGTTAACAACAGTCCGATGCTCATCGCCCCATACTTGATGCGCGTCTTTTTGCCAGCGTTTTTCATAAATAAGGAGAGCATATTGAAATCCGCGGCCGCGATTTTAGGCGAGCGTATTGATGCAACGCAGTTAAGGGCTTGATAGATATCCCCCATTGGGGCCTAGTTATCAAGCCGTCAAGCTCAAATACACTGGAATTCCGCAGCGTATTTGTGGCGAGGCTGATTCGCCTTAGTTATCAAGCCCTAGATACCGGCAAAAGTAGAATTTAGTGATGTAAGCTTTGATCCGCCGGACTCAGTCCGACACAGATCCGCCGCCCCTATATTATATTTATTAACCCCTAATCTGCCCCCCACAACGTCGCCTCCACCTGCCTACACTTATTAACCCCTAATCTGCCGACCGGACCTGAGCGCTACTATAATAAAATTATTAACCCCTAATCCGCCTCACTAACCCTATAATAAATAGTATTAACCCCTAATCTGCCCTCCCTAACATCGCCGACACCTAACTTCAATTATTAACCCCTAATCTGCCGACTGGAGCTCACCGCTATTCTAATAAATGTATTAACCCCTAAAGCTAAGTCTAATCCTAACACTAACACCCCCCTAAGTTAAATATAATTTACATCTAACAGAATTAATTATCTCTTATTAAATAAATTATTCCTATTTAAAGCTAAATACTTACCTGTAAAATAAATCCTAATATAGCTACACTATAAATTATAATTATATTATAGCTATTTTAGGATTTATATTTATTTTACAGGTAACTTTGTAATTATTTTAACCAGGTACAATAGCTATTAAATAGTTAAGAACTATTTAATAGTTACCTAGTTAAAATAATAACAAAATGACCTGTAAAATAAATCCTAACCTAAGTTACAATTAAACCTAACACTACACTATCATTAAATTAATTAAATAAAATGTCTACAATTACCTACAATTAAACCTAACACTACACTATCAATACATTAATTAAATACAATATCTACAAATAACTACAATGAAATAAACTAACTAAAGTACAAAAAATAAAAAAGAACTAAGTTACAAAAAATAAAAAAATATTTACAAACATAAGGAAAATATTACAACAATTTTAAACTAATTACACCTACTCTAAGCCCCCTAATAAAATAACAAAGCCCCCCAAAATAAAAAATGCCCTACCCTAGTCTAAATTACTAAAGTTCAAAGCTCTTTTACCTTACCAGCCCTGAACAGGGCCCTTTGCGGGGCATGCCCCAAAGAATTCAGCTCTTTTGCCTGTAAAAAAAAACATACAATACCCCCCCCCAACATTACAACCCACCACCCACATACCCCTAATCTAAGCCAAACCCCCCTTAAATAAACCTAACACTAAGCCCCTGAAGATCATCCTACCTTGTCTTCACCATACCAGGTTCACCGATCCGTCCTGGCTCCAAAATCTTCATCCAACCCAAGCGGGGGCTGGCGATCCATCATCCGGTAGCTGAAGAGGTCCAGAAGAGGCTCCAAAGTCTTCATCCTATCCGGGAAGAAGAGTAGATCCGGACCGGCAACCATCATCTTCCAAGCGGCATCTTCTATCTTCATCCGATGAGGACCGGCTCCATCCTGAAGACCTCCACCACGGACCCATCTTCATCCGGCGACGTCCAACTGAAGAATGACGGTTCCTTTAAGGGACGTCATCTAAGATGGCGTCCCTCGAATTCCGATTGGCTGATAGGATTCTATCAGCCAATCGGAATTAAGGTAGGAATATTCTGATTGGCTGATGGAATCAGCCAATCAGAATCAAGATCAATCCGATTGGCTGATCCAATCAGCCAATCAGATTGAGCTCGCATTCTATTGGCTGATCGGAACAGCCAATAGAATGCGAACTCAATCTGATTGGCAGATTGGATCAGCCAATCGGATTGAACTTGATTCTGATTGGCTGATTCCATCAGCCAATCATAGAATGCGAGCTCAATCTGATTGGCTGATTGGATCAGCCAATCGGATTGAACTTGATTCTGATTGGCTGATTCCATCAGCCAATCAGAATATTCCTACCTTAATTCCGATTGGCTGATAGAATCCTATCAGCCAATCGGAATTCGAGGGACGCCATCTTGGATGACGTCCCTTAAAGGAACTGTCATTCTTCAGTTGGACGTCGCCAGATGAAGATGGGTCCGCGGTGGAGGTCTTCAGGATGGAGCCGGTCCTCATCGGATGAAGATAGAAGATGCCGCTTGGAAGATGATGGTTGCCGGTCCGGATCTACTCTTCTTCCCGGATAGGATGAAGACTTTGGAGCCTCTTCTGGACCTCTTCAGCCGCCGGATGATGGATCGCCAGCCCCCGCTTGGGTTGGATGAAGATTTTGGAGCCAGGACGGATCGGTGAACCTGGTATGGTGAAGACAAGGTAGGATGATCTTCAGGGGCTTAGTGTTAGGTTTATTTAAGGGGGGTTTGGGTTAGATTAGGGGTACGTGGGTGGTGGGTTGTAATGTTGGGGGGGGTATTGTATGTTTTTTTTTACAGGCAAAAGAGCTGAATTCTTTGGGGCATGCCCCGCAAAGGGCCCTGTTCAGGGCTGGTAAGGTAAAAGAGCTTTGAACTTTAGTAATTTAGAATAGGGTAGGGCATTTTTTATTTTGGGGGGCTTTGTTATTTTATTAGGGGGCTTAGAGTAGGTGTAATTAGTTTAAAATTGTTGTAAGATTTTCCTTATGTTTGTAAATATTTTTTTATTTTTTGTAACTTAATTCTTTTTTATTTTTTGTACTTTAGTTAGTTTATTTCATTGTAGTTATTTGTAGGTATTGTATTTAATTAATGTATTGATAGTGCAGTGTTAGGTTTAATTGTTGGTAATTGTAGGTATTTTATTTAATTTATTTATTGATAGTGTAGTGTTAGGTTTAATTGTAACTTAGGTTAGGATTTATTTTACAGGTAATTTTGTAATTATTTTAACTATTTTAGCTATTAAATAGTTCTTAACTATTTAATAGCTATTGTACCTGGTTAAAATAAATACAAAGTTACCTGTAAAATAAATATAAATCCTAAAATAGCTATAATATAATTATAATTTATATTGTAGCTATATTATGGTTTATTTTACAGGTAAGTATTTAGCTTTAAATAGGAATAATTTATTTAATAAGAGTTAATTTATTTAGTTAGATTTAAATTATATTTAAGTTAGGGGGGTGTTAGTGTTAGGGTTAGACTTAGCTTTAGGGGTTAATACATTTATTAGAATAGCGGTGAGCTCCAGTCGGCAGATTAGGGGTTAATGTTTGAAGTTAGGTGTTGGCGATGTTAGGGAGGGCAGATTAGGGGTTAATACTATTTATTATAGGGTTAGTGAGGCGGATTAGGGGTTAATAACTTTATTATGATAGCGGTGCGGTCCGCTCGGCAGATTAGGGGTTAATAAGTGTAGGCAGGTGGAGGCGACGTTGTGGGGGGCAGATTAGGGGTTAATAAATATAATATAGGGGTCGGCGGTGTTAGGGGCAGCAGATTAGGGGTACATAGCTATAATGTAGGTGGCGGCTCTTTGCGGTCGGCAGATTAGGGGTCAATTATTGTAGGTAGCTGGCTGCGACGTTGTGGGGGGCAGGTTAGGGGTTAATAAATATAATATAGGGGTCGGCGGTGTTAGGGGCAGCAGATTAGGGGTACATAAGGATAACGTAGGTGGCGGTCGGCAGATTAGGGGTTAAAAAAATTAAATCGAGTGGCGGCGATGTGGGGGGGCCTCGGTTTAGGGGTACATAGGTAGTTTATGGGTGTTAGTGTACTTTAGAGTACAGTAGTTAAGAGCTTTATGAACCGGCGTTAGCCCAGAAAGCTCTTAACTACTGACTTTTTTCTGCGGCTGGAGTTTTGTCGTTAGATTTCTAACGCTCACTTCATCCACGACTCTAAATACCGGAGTTAGAAAAATCCCATTGAAAAGATAGGATACGCAATTGACGTAAGGGGATCTGCGGAATGGAAAAGTTGCGGCTGAAAAGTGAGCGTTAGACCCTTTTTTGAGTGACTCCAAATACCGGAGGTAGCCTAAAACCAGCGTTAGGAGCCTCTAACGCTGGTTTTCACGGCTACCGCCAAACTCCAAATCTAGGCCTTAGGATTTATTTTTATTTTACAGGCATCTTTCAATTTATTTTAACTAGGTACAATAGCTATTAAATAGTTAATAACTATTTAATAGCTACCTAGCTAAAATAAAGAGAAATTTACCTGTAAAATAAAAACTAACCTAAGTTACAATTACACCTAACACTACACTATAATTAACTAAATTATTCCTATTTAAAACTAAATACTTACCTGTAAAATAAACCCTAACGGCTAGATTTAGAGTTTGGCGTTAGCCATCAAAACCAGCGTTAGAGGCACCTAACGCTGGTTTTGGGCTACCGCTGGTATTTAGAGTCAGTCAGGAAAGGGTCTAACGCTCACTTTGCAGCCGCGACTTTTCCATACCGCAGATCCCCTTACGTAAATTGCGTATCCTATCTTTTCAATGGGATCTTTCTAACGCCGGTATTTAGAGTCGTGGCTGAAGTGAGCGTTAGAAATCTAACGACAAAACTCCAGCCGCAGAAAAAAAACAGGAGTTAAGAGCTTTCTGGGCTAACGCCGGTTCATAAAGCTCTTAACTACTGTGCTCTAAAGTACACTAACACCCATAAACTACCTATGTACCCCTAAACCGAGGCCCCCCCACATCGCCGCCACTCTATTAAATTTTTTAACCCCTAATCTGCCGACCGCACACCGCCGCCACCTACGTTATCCCTATGTACCCCTAATTTGCTGCCCCTAATACCGCCGACACCTACATAATATTTATTAACCCCTAATCTGCCGCCCCCGCTATCGCTGACACCTGCATATTTTTTTTAACCCCTAATCTGCCGCTCCGTACACCGCCGCAACCTACATTATACCTATGTACCCCTAATCTGCTGCCCCTAACAAAGCCGACCCCTATATTATATTTATTAACCCCTAATCTGCCGCCCCCAAAGTCGCCTCCACCTACCTACAATTATTAACCCCTAATCTGCCGACCGGACCACACCGCTACTATAATAAATGTTTTAACCCCTAAAGCTAAGTCTAACCCTAACACTAACACCCCCTAACTTAAATATAATTTAAATCTAACAAAATAAATTAACTCTTATTAAATAAATTATTCCTATTTAAAGCTAAATACTTACCTGTAAAATAAACCCTAATATAGCTACAATATAAATTATAATTATATTGCAGCTATTTTAGGATTAATATTTATTTTACAGGCAACGTTGTAATTATTTTAACCAGGTACAATAGCTATTAAATAGTTAATAACTATTTAATATTTACCTAGTTAAAATAATTACAAAATTACCTGTAAAATAAATCCTAACCTAAGTTACAATTAAACCTAACACTACACTATCAATACATTAATTAAATAAAATACCTACAATTATCTGCAATTAAACCTAACACTACACTATCAATAAATTACTTAAATAAAATACGTACAAATAAATACAATGAAATAAACTAACTAAAGTACAAAAAATAAAAAAGAACTAAGTTACAAAAAATAAAAAAATATTTACAAACATTAGAAAAATATTACAACAATTTTAAACTAATTACACCTACTCTAAACCCCCTAATAAAATAACAAAGACCCCCAAAATAAAAAAATGCCCTACCCTATTCTGAAATTAAAATAGAAAAGCTCTTTTACCTTACCAGCCCTGAAAAGGGCCCTTTGCGGGGCATGCCCCAAAGAATTCAGCTCTTTTGCCTGTAAAAAGAAAACATACAATACCCCCCCCAACATTACAACCCACCACCCACATACCCCTAATCTAACCCAAACCCCCCTTAAATAAACCTAACACTAAGCCCCTGAAGCTCTCCCTACCTTGTCTTCACCACGCCGGGTTCACCGATCGATCCAGAAGAGCCTCCGATGTCTTGATCCAAGCCCAAGCGGGGGGCTGAATATGTTCATGATCCGACTGCAGTCTTCATCCAAGCGGGAGCTGAAGAGGTCCATGATCGGGCTGAAGTCTTCTATCAAGCGGCATCTTCAATCTTCTTTCTTCCGGATCCATGGTCATCCCGCCGACGCAGAACATCCATCTTCACCGACGACTTCCCGAAGAATGACTGTTCCTTTAAGGGACGTCATCCAAGATGGCGTCCCTTGAATTCCGATTGGCTGATAGGATTCTATCAGCCAATCGGAATTAAGGTAGGAAAATTCTGATTGGCTGATGGAATCAGCCAATCAGATTCAAGTTCAATCCGATTGGCTGATCCGATCAGCCAATCAGATTGAGCTTGCATTCTATTCTTTGGGGTATGCCCCGCAAAGGGCCCTTTTCAGGGCTGGTAAGGTAAAAGAGCTTTTCTATTTTAATTTTAGAATAGGGTAGGGCATTTTTTTATTTTGGGGGTCTTTGTTATTTTATTAGGGGGCTTAGAGTAGGTGTAATTAGTTTAAAATTATTGTAATATTTTTCTAATGTTTGTAAATATTTTTTTATTTTTTGTAACTTAGTTCTTTTTTATTTTTTGTACTTTAGTTAGCTTATTTCATTGTATTTATTTGTAGGTATTTTATGTAATTAATTTATTGATAGTGTAGTGTTAGGTTTAATTGTAGGTAATTGTAGGTATTTTATTTAATTAATTTATTGATAGTGCAGTGTTAGGTTTAATTGTAACTTAGGTTAGGATTTTTACAAGTAATTTTGTAATTATTTTAACTAGGTAAATATTAAATAGTTATTAACTATTTAATAGCTATTGTACCTGGTTAAAATAATTACAAAGTTGCCTGTAAAATAAATATTAATCCTAAAATAGCTACAATATAATTATAATTTATATTGTAGCTATATTAGGGTTTATTTTACAGGTAAGTATTTAGCTTTTAATAGGAATAATTTATTTAATAAGAGTTAATTTATTTTGTTAGATTTAAATTATATTTAAGTTAGGGGGGTGTTAGTGTTAGGCTTAGACTTAGCTTTAGGGGTTAATACATTTATTATAGTAGCGGTGTGGTCCGGTCGGCAGATTAGGGGTTAATAATTGTAGGTAGGTGGAGGTGACGGGGGCGGCAGATTAGGGGTTAATAAATATAATATAGGGGTCGGCGGTGTTAGGGGCAGCAGATTAGGGGTACATAGTATAATGTAGGTTGCGGCGGTATACGGAGCAGCAGATTAGGGGTTAAAAAAAATATGCAGGTGTCAGCGATAGCGGGGGCAGCAGATTAGGGGTTAATAAGTGTAAGGTTAGGGGTGTTTAGACTCGGGGTTCATGTTAGAGTTTTAGGTGCAGACTTAGGAAGTGTTTCCCCATAGGAAACAATGGGGCTGCGTTAGGAGCTGAACGCTGCTTTTTTGCAGGTGTTAGGTTTTTTTTTCAGCTCAAACGAGCACGTTTTTGAAGCTGGCCGCGTCCGTAAGCACCGCTGGTATCGAGAGTTGCAGTGGCGGTAAATTATGCTCTACGCTCCTTTTTTGGAGCCTAACGCAGCCATTCTGTGAACTCTAAATACCAGCGGTATTTAAAAGGTGCGGGGGAAAAAAAGCACGCGTAGCTAACACACCCCTTTGGCCGCAGAACTCTAAATCTAGCTGTAAGATAGCTGCAATGTAATTAATAATTACATTGTAGCTATTTTAGGATTTATATTTATTTTACAGGTAACTTGGTATTTATTTTAGCTAGTTAGAATATTTATTAAATAGTTATTAACTATTTAATAACTACCTAGCTAAAAGAAATACAAAATTAC
Organism: Bombina bombina; assembly: GCF_027579735.1. Lineage (NCBI taxonomy): Eukaryota > Metazoa > Chordata > Amphibia > Anura > Bombinatoridae > Bombina > Bombina bombina. The sequence goes on along the minus strand of NC_069501.1, from coordinate 288,693,385 downwards.
CTGTAAAATAAATCCTAACCTAAATTACAATTAAACCTAACACTACACTATCATTAAATTAATTAAATAAATTACCTACAAATAACTACAATTAAATTAAATTAAATAAACTAACTAAAGTACAAAAAATAAAAAAAGCTAAGTTACAAAAAAATAAAAAAAAGTTACAAACATTTAAAACATATTACAACAATTTTAAGCTACTTACACCTAATCTAAGCCCCCTAAAAAAATAACAAAGCCCCCCAAAATAAAAAATTCAGATTGAGCTTGCATTCTATTGGCTGTTCCAATCAGCCAATAGAATGCAAGCTCAATCTGATTGGCTGATTGGATCAGCCAATCGGATTGAACTTCAATCTGATTGGCTGATTCAATCAGCCAATCAGATTTTTCCTACCTTAATTCCGATTGGCTGATAGAATCCTATCAGCCAATCGGAATAGAAGGGACGCCATCTTGGATGACGTCCCTTAAAGGAATATCCATTCGTCGGTAGTCGTCGGGAAGAAGAGGATGGCTCCGCGTCGGCTCGTCTGAAGATGGCTCCGCTCCACTGCGGATGGATGAAGATTGAAGACGCCGCTTGGAAGATGACATCGCCCGG